>NW_021703774.1:98093389-98170494 GCF_005190385.1 Monodon monoceros
GTGTGTGTGTGTGTGTGTGTGTGTGTGTGTGTGTGTGTGTGTGTGTGTGTGTGTCCCGGAAGCAGGCCAGGTGCTCAGGGAGAGGCCTAAGGATCTCTAGTAAGTCTTGAAGGACAAATGCAAATTAGGAAGCAAAAGAAGATGTTCAAGGTCATGGGTCCCCTACTCCTGGGCCATGGACCAGTACCAGTCGGTGGCCTGTTAGGAACTGGGCCGCACAGCAGGAGGTGACCTGCGGGTAAGCGAGTGAAGCTTCGTCTATATTTACAGCCACTCCCCATCGCTCACATTACCTCTTGAGCTCTGCCTCCCGTCAGATCAGCAGCGGTATTAGATTCCCATAGGAGCTTGAACCCTCCTGTGAACTACACATGCGAGGGATCTAGGTTGCGTGCTCCCTATGAGAATCTAACGCCTGATGATCTGAGGTGGAGCTGAGGCGGTGATGCTAGTGCTGGGGAGCAGCTGCAAATACCGATTATCGTTAGCAGAGAGATTTGACTGCACAGAGACCATAATAAATCAATGCACTCGAATCATCCCGAAACCATCCCCCACCACCCCATCGGTAGAAAAATTGTCTTCCACGAAACTGGTCCCTGGTGCCAAAAAGGTTGGGGACCACTGTTCTAGGTGAAGAGGACAGGATGATGAAAGCCACAAAGGTGTGAGAACTCCCAGCAAGTCTGGAATCCATCTCTGCATGTTTTCTTAGGGTGTGTATATGGCTTAGTGGTTACTGTTTGTTCCAGGTGACAATGCTTTCTTACCTTGGAGTGTCTGCAAGAGTGGTTACCCAGTGTGATTCTGAGAAACCCCACTCCTGGCCAGCTGATGCCAGTGGGGGGATGAGAAGGCACCCCATTTCCAGCTACTTCCTTAACAGGGATCCCAAAAGAGCACTGTATTGCTATATTTATGATTCAATTTTTGGAAATGGAAAGACCTCTTGCCAAATCCCTGCCAACAGAGGTGGGAACGAGGATGGGGCGCCCAGGGCCTGGGAGAGGTGGATGGGCTAAACCTTGGGGTTTCCCAGAATTTCAGAAGGGGCTGAAATGGGTAGTTTGGCTGGCCTCCTCTGGACGCTGATGTCTGAGACCTCTGTGGAAAGGCCCAGTGGGTTGCACGCTTGCCCTCTGGCTGGCTTGTGAAGGAACACGGCCTGAGCCAGTTTGGGCCAGTTTACCTTTAGGGTGGACCACGGGGCAGTAGGCCTGGGAGAGGCACCCCCTCAGATCAGCCTGTTCCTCAGCACAGGAGGTTGCTTTGTTTCCCTCAAGGCTGGTCTGCTTATGTTGACACTGATTCTTGTAAAGTGATGCATGGGCAGGGTTTTACTCACGGGTGAAAAGATCTCCATGAGGTCATTTTGCTCCTACCTGGGAGGTAAAGCCTTCTTTCTAACTCAGGCTGATACAGGGTTTTGTACCACCATCGTCACCGTAAACTACTGAGCTGCCCATTTTCTTATTGAGGCTCCTACAAGTTACCACATTTCTGGGGTGTCCAACTCTCACCAGCAGCTCAGGTTTCTGTCCCAGTGAACTAATGTCCTCATCAGTGGTTCCCTCCGATAAGCTGAGGAAAGTGGAGAGTCCAAGGACTGAAGACTAATCGGGGAAAGTGGGCACTTAAACTTCCTATCCGATCAAAGATCCCTTTGCTCTAGTCTAGCCTTCTCAGGATTTGGGGTGCAGTGAGAAGTGGATCTACTATTTATCTCACATATTTTCATGTCTCCGGGCTCCTCCTTCACTGGAACCACAGACCGGAAGGGACCTTCGGGACGATTTAGCCCACCCTGCATCGCGCGTTGCGCTCAAAGGCCCAGAGACGTTATGCCTGAGAGCACACAGTTATCAGTGAAGGGATGGACCCAGAACCCAGGCTTTTTGACATCCAGCTCAGTGCTCAGTCCACCAGCCCACGCTGCCTCCATGCTCATGTTCAGCCCTGGGTATTTTATTACCTTCTTTCCCCCAACCCTTTGTGGTTTTGTAACCAGAGCACAGTGGTCTTTATGTAGATGATACTTAGGAAAAGTGTAGCCTAACTTTTGGTTTGCTGGGGGTTGTCATGTCAGCTTGCAGGAGATGCACTAGAAGTGTGTGGGGAAACGCTGCAAGGCATCCTCCGTGACTTCCACGTTCGGTTTTCAAGGAATGGGGCAGTGATATCATTCATTCTTGAACAGAAAAAACAAACCAAGCTTGTTTTCAGGGTCTAGCACAGCACTTCACACAGAGGCTGGAATTCCCCTACTGGCCATCATGCTGAGTACAGGGCATCACCAGTCCTGTAAAGTCTCTGGATCTTTTGGGCTTAAATGGAAAAGCATCATCTCTGAGGTGGGGAAGAAAGTACAGGCCTTGTAGTTTCACATAAGTAAAATCCAAGTAATATCCCTTGGAATATTAGCTACCACTGTGGCCTGTTTTCTATGTGTCAGTTATGGTGCTCCTAGTAACTCATTCAGTGCTCAGCCCTAAGTGGTGCCATTATATTATTCCCAATTTTATGAATGAGAAGAGTGAGACTCAGTTGCTTGTCCAAAGTCATAAGGTAGAATGTTGCAGAACGTGGAGTCAAATTGGCTGACTGTAAGCCCTCCAATCCAGAAATGTCTGAAGACATGGCAGGAGGGCTCCCAGGGATAAAGGCCATTGAGCTGCCATCTCCTGCCAGATGCTGGGCTTCTGTTCTCCACGCTCAGACTCCTAATGGGGACAGCAGAACACTTGTTCACGTTCTCACCTCCACATCCTATCCCCACGGAAGGGTGAAAAAGAAGCAGAGGAGATCCAGCCACCTCCACTCGCCCTCTCAATGTTTGTCACCATGAGCTGCAACAATGAGGATGGACTGGACTCTGGTGTGATGGGTTGGCACATGGTCTCAAGTTTCTGGTCCAGGGGTTTGGAACACAGCTGCACTTGCTCTGGGGAGGAAGAGGGATGCTGTTTACCAGCACCAAGTCTCTGAACTCATTCTAGTGACCTTTGAGAATTCACTCTTTATGGGAATAAAAGTTATGGAGAAGGAATTTTTTGATCCTCTACACACGTCTAGGTCAAATTATTATTGCCAAATAAAACAAGTATAAATTTCCCCTCCCATAATCTTAAACAGACATATTCTAGAAATATTTCGTCCATGTCTTCAGAAGATTGCTTTGCTTTTTCTGGTGTCAGGTCAACAGAAAAATGTGACACCCTGGTCGTGAAAGCCTGGGTCAGTTTTTGAGCAGTATCTGTATAACTGGTAGATTTTATTCTCTTATTACTTTTTGTTTGCCCTTCATCATACACTCCGCAATAGAACTAAAGACACTCTCTGTTCTAAGGAAGCTCGTGATCTAATGATGCCATTGGGAAGTCACTGGTTTTTATTGTGGATATTTTGCAAATCAAAAAAACAAAAAAGGTCAATGCAAGTCGTAATCCATATAAATAAACCTATTAAGAAGGAAATGGAGAAGCTACAAAGTATCACTGGAGATTTGTTATTCTCGGAGTTCGTTTTTCTCTCTGTAAGGAAATGGGTTGGTTTTTTTTTTTTTGGTTTTGTTTTTAAAACCAATTGCAAAAAAACCCCATTAAACGTGGTGGGAGGATGTACCCATAGGACCACTTTACAAGGAGCAATGAGCACTTGAAAATTATCAATATTCCTTTACATTTAGGAACACTTTGAGTGCTCTGAGTGAATTAACGAGAGGGAGTAAAGAGCTAGGTAAATATGTAAAGTCCATTCTGCAGTTAGTTTTCCAGAGGGATGCTCAGTTATATAAGGAAGGGAGCAAAGGTTAGAGAGCTAGAGTCCAGGTGATTCTACCCGGAAGGTTTTCCCAGAGCAGTGGGGAAGAAGAAGAATGCCTTACTCTCTGGACTGGCTGGAAATGCCCTGGCCTGGCGCTTCCCTGGCGTGAGGAGTGTCACCATCCCTCCCTGCTGTTCCCCTTCCCACCCTTGCCCTTTCATAATCCCCAAGGAACCTGAAGCCCTCAAGCCAGTCAGGCTCACTGAGGCTCTGTGTATCTCCCACGATCTTCTCTGACACATGGAAGAAGAAGGAATATTTCTGAGTTCGATGATTTGCTTCTAGTTCATTTAAGGATCAACAGCCAAAGGTGGAAAAGGGATGTAAAGACTAGATCCAGGTGAGGCAGTGGCGACGGCGGCAGCGAGAGGATGAACAACAAGTTCGACGCATTGAAAGATGACGACAGTGGGGACCATGGTCAGAATGAAGAAAACAGCACACAGAAAGATGGTGAGAAGGAAAAAACGGAACGAGACTAGGCTCAGAGCAGCAGCAAGAGTAAGGCTGTTGTCCCTGGGCCAGCAGAGCACCCCCTGCAGTATAACTACACTTTCTGGTATTCCAGGAGAACCCCTGGCCGTCCCACCAGCTCACAGAGCTACGAACAGAATATCAAACAGATTGGCATCTTTGCCTCTGTGGAGCAGTTCTGGAGGTTTTACAGCCACGTGGTACGGCCCGGGGACCTGACAGGCCACAGTGACTTCCATCTCTTCAAAGAAGAATTAAACCCATGTGGGAGGATGATGCAAATAAAAATGGTGGCAAGTGGATTATTCGGCCGTGGAAGGGCTTGGCATCCCGTTGCTGGGAGACTCTCATCCTGACTATGTTGGGGGAACAGTCCATTGTTGGGGAGGAGATCTGTGGGGCTGTGGTCTCTGTCCAGTTTCAGCAGGACATTATTTCAATACGGAATAAGAATGACAGCGACCAAGCCACCACAGCCCGCATCTGAGATACGCTTCGGCAAGTGCTCAACCTACCTCCCAACACCATTATGGAATACAAAACCCACACCGACAGCATCAAGGGTAATTCAAGCTTTCGAAATACAAAAATCACATTGTGAAAGTACACAAGCTGGCAATAATCTTTTTCTGTATGTGTGTGTTTGTCCGAAACGGATGGGAGGTCTCCGGCTGGCCCTTCCATCTGCTCACTGAGGGGACGTCCCTGAGCCTCGTGCTCCCCTTTTGCACTCATTCCTGGAGGACGGATTCCGCTAGACACCCTCCAGCATCGCTGACTTTATAAAGCGGAAAAAATGGAAAACGTGACTTTGTAATAGACAAACTTTTTTTTTAATGGGGTTCTGTGGGGGGAGTTCAGCCTTTCCTTTTGCTGTGTGCTGTCCAGATGCCTCCCGGGCACCCTGTCGTGCTCTCCTCTGCTGTGCGAAGGGCGTCGTGACCACGGGTACAGGCCAGAGCTGTCGACTGAGCGTGATCAGTATTATGAACGTCTGTGCATCCAGGAAAAGCTTTTCGTTGGAGAGTCCCGGAATAGCTATAAATGCTGTCTTCTAGATCTGCCATTAAATTATTGGGACACTTTGTTTAAAAAAAAAAAAGACTAGATCTAAACATTGTTAAGGTAGAAAACTGGTACTTTGAGAGTCTGCATTTCTGCATTCAAGGGTAGAAATGGAAATTTACCTTTGGGGCACCCTAGTCATTTTTGAAGAAACGGTTAGGTGGCCCTTCCTCCATGATGCTGCCCAGTGTAGCAGCAGGTGACCTTGTTTTCCCATTTTGGAACACCTGGGAGGTGCATTTTGTTCATTGCTGTATCTGTAGCACCAAGAGCTGTGCCTGGTGCAAAACAGATAACTATCTGTAGGAATGAATGAATGTGTGATCAGTGGAGGTAATTCTCTTAGGCCGCCAAGGTGTGAGGGCTGGGAAGCACGTCTGAGAACCCTGCTTGGGAGCTTGACATGCACTTTTTAAGAAGTTATATAATTAATAGTGACCGGAAGGAGTTGAAATAGCACTCTTGGCACCACAGTTACCTTAGGCACTTATGGCTTGACCTGAGGCCCTTGCACAGTCTGTCACACTGTTTCCATTGAAAATGCATCTGAGTCCCAAGAATTGGCTTATAAGTGACCTTGGGAAATACAAACCAATCTTAGTTGAAACCTGCCTGAAACTCTGGTTCAGCTGTGGCTGTTTAGTAATATGTCCACAAATGAGGCATTGCTGGGAAACCCACTGGCCTTTATTCTTGTGCTTTGTTCCTAGCAGGAAGCGTTGGGAAACCCACTGGCCTTTATTCTTGTGCTTTGTTCCTAGCAGGAAGCGTTGGTGTAGTATCAGGAATGTAGACTTGGACTTCGTAGACCGCTTTGCAGCGGTGACATTTTCCTAAGTATCCCAAGAAGACCAGAGGATCTTAAATGGGCCAGGGAGAGGTCCTTCCAGGTATGTTAATATCTTAGATGCTCTGGCTGAGCAGAGTGTGACTCAGAAACATCCGAGTGGCCCCCAGCAGTCACGAGTTTCAGTAAGATGCAGATGAACCAGAGAAAATCAGGGTAACGTCACAGAAGATCCTAAGGTTTGACATGAGGCTGGTTGATCCAGCTCTGAGAGATGGCTGGGCTATCACACACAGCAAATAGCATTATTGCATAATGATGCAGGTTTGAAGGGATATTCTCCATGTAGGCTCATTTAGGCACCCCAACTTGTTCTCCTGAAGGTTGGGGTTTGTGAGAAGCAGGGAGTCTCAGATGGCATCTGTGCTGAGGCCACAGATATGCAGGCAGAAGCCTGGCACCTTGTTCTTCTGCATGAGGACCCTGGGGCCTCAGGGGAAGGTGGAGAGTCTAAGGCCTTCTGGCCATAAGACAGTGCCACCCTGCTGACGGAGGGGCTGATATCAGCTCAGAGAGAAATCCAGACTGACTGCTCAGATGTACTTCCTGGAACATGAAGAAGGGGCTAGCAGGTCTTGGCAGGGCATAAGGACAGTGTTGTAATATACTAAGGAAGAGAGAGATTTTTAAGTAGTAGGAGAGGTTATGCAATCTCCACCAGGATGTGGGGAATCAAGGTAGGGTGAGGGGCAGCACTGACCTCTTCAATGAAGGCAGTATCAGTGGTCACTGTGTCCCCTATCAGGGGCTCCTCTGCTAGTGTCCGGTTGCAGTGACACTTGTAGCCTCTTGTGTGGGGAGGGAGAAAGCCATGAAGGGCATTAACCAGCCTGAGCAGAAAGATGACACCGGGTTAGCTTCATTTTCAGGTTG
Organism: Monodon monoceros; assembly: GCF_005190385.1. Classification (NCBI taxonomy): domain Eukaryota; kingdom Metazoa; phylum Chordata; class Mammalia; order Artiodactyla; family Monodontidae; genus Monodon; species Monodon monoceros. The sequence goes on from NW_021703774.1 coordinate 98,100,471, forward strand.
GCTCTGCTCGAGCGGTGACAAAGAGAAGCACTGGTAATGCCAAGTTCATATCCCACCAGCTTGTTACCAAAGTGGGAAGAATTTTTCCCTTTCCCAGGAGGACCAGTGACAGTTCCAAGGCTGGTGGTGCTCACTGGCTCAGCATGAGTCAGGTAGTATGACAGTGACCTTGATCAGCTAGGCCAGGGGCAGGTAACTACTCTCAAGCCCTTGGCCTGAGACTGGGGGAGAAGTGGTTCTCCAAGAAAAACTGAGTTCCCTTCATCTAAGAAAAGGCGATGAGTGCTGAGCAGCAAAAAAGTCACATTTCCACACATTCTGACTTGAAATGTGTGACTGGGTGTAAGTCAAAGCCAGAATTTCAATGAAGAACCGGTTACCTAAGGTCTTCATGTAGCTGCAGTGTGCCTAGAAAGTGAAGGGGTTTCCCTGACCTTCTCTAGAATGTTTCTTAAGAAGTAAAGTATGCTCAAGCACTTAGCACTGGAAACTAATCACGTGACTAACAAACAAATGGACTGGAAACTGGGGGAAGGGCAGGCAGGAACGTAAGAGAGAAGGCTCATATCCTTTCAACAAATAGGCAGCATTACTTAGAATGAAGGAGGAAATGAGGCAAGAATTGAAATAATGAAGTGGTTATTTTTTTTGGCAAAAAGAATGGTGCAACATCTGTGTTAATATTTAGCCTAAAGAAAACCCCAGTAATTTCCATTATTGTGATGTTATTAGATGACAGCGACATTTTTTTATTTCTTCCTTATCATTTTCTAAGTTATGAGTTAATCTAATCTGGCACTCAGGTCCTTCTCCATCAGGTAAAGTCCCTCTCATTCTTCAGTGGTCCCTCTTCGAAGGTACCATTCGCGTACCTTCTTTCCAGATTCACGTAGGGGGAGATCCTTTTTCTCTCTTTCTTGTCAGCTTTTCTGCTTTTGTACATACCACTAAGATAGCACTTGTCATGTTGCACTGTGGTTTTTCATTTGTTCAAAAAGTTCTTTCGGGCAAGACAGACTTGAGGTACATCATTTGACTTCTCTGAAAGTCAAAGGGGGAATAACAGTTCCTTCCACAGAGAGGTGCTGTGAGAATTCAATAAAAGAAGCTGATGCATGAAAAGCACGTAGCATGATATCTGGCACATGGTGAGAGCTCAGTAAATATTAGTGCATTTTAGTATTAATTCTCATTGAAATAATAGTTATTATTATTGATATGTATTTTACCAGATGATGAGTTCCTAGAGGACAGCGGCTGTTCTGAGGTCATAGTAGATACTCTATATATGTGGAAAGAAAAAAGGACAGGGAAAGGAGGGGAGGATAGGGGAATAGAGGGAGAGATGGAGGGGAAAGAGGGAGGAAATAATAATGGGAACAACTAAGAAGGGAGCACTGCCAGGTTTGTCCAGTGAAGAAGGATCTTGAGAACGTTTGTTTTATGGATGAGGAAATGTAGGGGCCAAGAAAAGTTAAGGAGCAGGTCTAAGACCACGAAGTGGGGCTGGAATACAGGCTGTCTCCTGGGGTTACTCGTCACAGCCCCTGCTGTTACTGGATCAGCTTTTTGTCCTCTCCATTTTCCTTAGCAATGCCACGGCATCCACACTGCTTGATAAACCTCAGCTGACCTCTGCCACTGGGAGAACAGGGCATTTCCTATCCACCCCCAGATGCAGACTGAGGAAAACGTAGGTACTTGGTGGGAATTTTTCAGTGTCTCCTGTGAAAACCAGAAGACAGCCATTAAGGAGTAACACGGTCCTGGCCTTAATGTGGTTGGCTCCAAGGGATCAAATCCTACCTGCACCCATGCTGAGGATCACTGACTCTGATTGCAAGTGATGAGGCAGTTAAAGAAATACAGTGTATGTCCTTCTTGAATATACGTTTGGACTGAACTGCCTACAAGGATTACTGCCTTCCTTGGGAAATGGGCTTGCGTTTAGCTGATATAAGAGCCTAGACAGGGTATCTGCAGCTCCTTCTAGAGGGAGTATCAGAAAAGAAACCCATTCCTGTGTTTGGGTGGATCCGGTTCCTTAGAAGTGAGTGAAAACTAATATAGAGACTTGCAGGGGATGCTTAAGAGGGGATGTAGGAATGAACTTGAGAAAAAAGAGCCACACTGGGTGTTGTAAGGTCTGTAATATATTTTAAAATATTTCATCACAGGCAGTGTGCTCTCATGCATGTAGTTTACATTATACTCTAGGTACAATCATTTGCCCTAATCGGGAATTCACGCCCTAAGGTGGCAATCCAGCATTCTAATTAGGAGGGCTGTATTCCAGAAGCAGCTACTATAAGAGCTTCCACGATCTTTATCTCTGATCAATAGCAGTTGCTTTACCAGTTGACATAGAAATAGGTTTCCATTGATGAGAGCAGTGGCTTTTTAATTGGCATAATGGATGCTACCAGTGGGGTTTCAATAGTGAGATTGCTAGTTGTAAAGATATGTGGATTGTCTAAAATATTTTAGAATAGCCCTTGCTTGAAAAGAGTATAAAAAACCAGATAGTTCGGTAGCTCTTGGTGAGCTTCCTGTGTCCAAATTTGAATTTAGAAGATTCTGGTTGCTCGATAATTATTGTAAGATTAATTGAATTCTGCTCCTAGAATATTGTCACATTTTCTGACATGATGATGTGATGTCAGGAGCTATAGCAGCTTTGCCTTGACTATGAAGGACGAAAGCCAACATGTTGAATGTTATTAGTTATGTAATGCTACCTAACAAATTACCCCGAAATTTAGTGGCTTAAAACAACAACAATCATTTATTACTTTCCAGCGGGTTCTGTGAGCCAGGAATTTGGGAGAGGTCCTGGCTTTCTCATGAGGTTGCAATTAATGTTGGCTAGAGCTGTAACTATCCAAAGGCTTGCCTGGGGCTGGAGGACCCACTTCCAAGATGCCCCACTCATATGGCTGGGATAGTGCTGTCTGCTGGAGGGGAGGCTCAGTTCCTCCCCATGTCAGCTTCTCCGTGTGGCCTGAGCTTCCTCACAACATGGTTCCCAGACAAGCATCCTGAAAGAGAGAGCACCAAGGGGAAGCTGAATCCTTTCTGTGACCTAGCCTCATATAGCATCACTTCTGCCTTACTCTGTCGATTGGGATGGTCATAATCCCCTGCCTAGATCTGGAGAAATATATAGGTGTGGCCATCTGTGTGAAATACAACCTTCTGCACTGTCTTAGTCTATGTTGGCTGCCATAACAAATACCATAGGCTGGGTGACTTAAACACTTAAGAAATATTTATTTCTTCCAGTTCTGGAGGCTGGAAGTCCAAGATCAGGGCGCTACCACGGTCATGTCCTTGGTGAGGGCCCTATTCCTGGTTATGCCCTCAAATGGTCTTTCCTTGGTAGGTGCACAAAGAGAGAAAGATCCCATGCCTCCCCCTCTTTCTTTTTTTAATTTTTTTTTTTTGCGGTACGCGGGCCTCTCACTGTTGTGGCCTCACCCGTTGTGGAGCACAGACTCCAGACGCGCAGGCTCAGCGGCCATGGCTCACGGGCCAAGCCGCTCCGCAGCATGTGGGATCTTCCCGGACCGGGGCACGAACCCGTGTCCCCTGCATCGGCAGGCGGACTCTCAACCACTGCGCCACCAGGGAAGCCCTCCCCCTCTTTTTATAAGGGCATTAATCCCATCATGAGAGCCCCACATTGGGGGTTATGGTTTCAACTTATGAATTTTAGCGGAACACAAACATTCAGTCCATAACATACATTAAAGATAATGTAAAGAGGAAAGATAGAAAAAACCTAGGTCCTTGATACCATAATTGTGCTGCTGAAATAATAAACCTTAGAAACATTTCTGAATGTCTTGTTTCATAATATAGTACATTTTCTCTATTGATTTATTCTATTATTGTAGCTGAAACTATATTACTTGGTGTAAAAGCCAGAGCAAAAGAATTGGGTTCAGATTCTCCCAAAGCTGCTTAGATGATATGGCTTCAACCAAAGCATTTAATCCAATTCATTTATTCAACAGATGTTTATCAATGGCCTTCAATGTGCCAACCAGGTACCAGGTACTGTTTAAGACACTAGGGATGCAATATAGTGAGTAAATAGAAGTCCCTGTCACCGTGGAGCTAACAGTCTCCTCTGTGTTCTGTGGGTCTCTGTGTGTGAGGGTGGTGGTGGAATGTGGTGGCAAGTGAGAAACCAGATGAATAATTAAACTGATGTGAGTGGCGAGGAGTACAATGGAGAAAAATAAAGCGGGGAAGGAGGATAGAGTGGCGGGGGAAGTCCTCCCCCAAAAAGTGACATTTGAGTAAAGACTTGAAGGAGGTGAGGAAGTGAAGCATGTGCAAAGGCCCATGTGGGAACAGACGTGTGTGTGTTAGGAGCATGGAGGAGCCAGTGGGACCCGGGGACTGAGGACCGTAGGAAATGAGGACGGAAAGGTTATGGAGGGGGCAGCAAATTGTATAGTGATATGGGAAGCCATCTGAGCTTTTGATTAGAGAGTTAATGTGATCTGACACACTTTAACAGGATCACTTTAGCTGCTGTGTCGAGGATTAGATTGAAGAGGGGCAGGCGTGGAAGCAGGGTGACTAGTTGGGAAGCTCTTGAAATAACTCATATGAGGAACGATGGTGAAAATTTGATAGCAATGGAGGTGGTAAGAAGAGGTCAGATCCTGGACATGTTTTGTTAGAATTTTTTGACAGATTGGAAGCGGGCTACAAGAGACAGAGGGGTGGCAAGGGTGACTCCAAAGTTTCGGGACTGGGCAGCGTGAAGAACAGTGTTTTAGGTTTCTATTGCTGCATAACAAGCCAATCTTAGTGGAATAAACAATAGCGACATTAATTTTGCTCCCAAGTCTGCAATTTGACCTGGGCTCTGAGGCAACGGTTCGTCTCTGCTCACTCGAGTCAGCTGAGGCAGCTTGAAGTTGGGGGCCGAAATCATCGGAAAGTTTGCTTGGTCACATGTGCGGTGATGGGTGCTGGTTGTGAGCTGAGGTTGGGTCATCCCCGTGTGGCCTTTCCATGTGGTTGCTTGGCTTCCTCACAACATGGTGGCTGGGTTGCAAAGGTCCAAGGGTGAGTGTCCCCCAAAAAGAGAGCAAGCCAGGTAGAAGCTGTATCAACCTTTATGACCTCGCCATGGAAGTCTGTGTCACTTCTGCCACACTTATTGCGTCAAGGCGGTTACAAAGTTCTGCCAAGAGTCAGAGCACGCAGGAGTAGATATATTGTCGCAGGATTTGGTTTTGGAAAATAAATTTTGCCACGGATGGAGTGGCCATTTATTTGACATAAAGAAAACTATAGAAGGAGCAGGTTGGGGTGCTTTGAGATCAGGAGCTGATATCAGGAGTTTGAGATAAGTTCGTTTGACATGCCCCTTGGACTTCCAAATGGAGAAGTCAGGCAGGTAGGTGGATATGTGAATTTAGAGGTCAGGGGTTGTCACCAATGTATAGTTAATATTTAAAATCAGAAAGCCAGATAATATGACCAAAGAAGTGAGTGTAGACAGAAAAGAATGTGATCCAAGAATCGAGTTCTAGGACACCCGACATTTAGCAGTGAAGGAAAAGTGGGGCAAATGAGACTGATAGGGATAGGCCAGAGATGTAGTGTGGCGTCCTGGAAGCCGGGTGAGAAAAGCGCTGAAGGAGGGGGCAATGAACCAGATTTTTCAGTTTTGAAGATTGTGATTCCGTGATGGGAAGCACCTGAAAAGGTGTTTGTATTCCTAACTCAGGCTGTTAGGCTCCATCAATCCAAATTCTTCTCTCTCCTGCTGGTTCGGAAGCTTCTGGAGGGCAGAGATGTTAGCTTTGGTCATCTCTGGACCCTCTAAGGTCCTGTCCTGATGTTCTCCACACAATAGATACCTAATAAGTGAGGGTGAACAGACATTAGCAACAAAGGGGTACTATATAAGTTAAATTCCCTTAAAAGGGCAGTTATAAGCTTGAGGAATTAGTCGATTCTCATTATTCATGGCAGTTATGTTCTATAAAGTTGTTGTGAACATCGAATTAGTGAATACTGAAACATCACTCCTGGTAGAAATACAGGGTTAGATTCCTGCGAGCCTCTGATCACAAGTTTCGTCATCCAAGCAATATATAACCATCTATTATGTGTTTCTGTTTAAAGACACCTTATTTACGATATACTGCTGAGTCATTAATATTAAGCTCATGGTCAACAACAGCACTATACCTCATGCCTGAACAAAGCTTATCTAACACATATTTTCTCCATCACAGCCTGTCTTCTGATTAGGAACACTAGACGGCACTTCAGCACGTGTTGTGAGTTACCTTAAACAATGGAATCACCAAAAAAAGGCACGAAAACGTGAAAAACGTGACACTAAATAGACTGTGAAAAGAAGGCTTGTTTACAGTAAGAGAGCGTAGAGCAGCCCCCTGTTCTGTACCCCTCTCCTTGCTCAGACCTTAGCTAGAGATACGTGCATTGGGTGACTCAGCTTTTCTTCTCCTCTGCGCGTGTCTGCTAATGATCGCGGAAGGACAGAGCGTATTCATTTTGCGATTACAAATAAATTTTAGCAAGTACGCAAATTTGAGAATACGGAATCTGAATGATGAGCATAACTGTATCTAACTTGCCTTAAACTGAACGTAAAGGGCCAAAGAAGAAGGGTTTTATAGCTTTTTCTCTGTACATGCATTTGGAAGGGGCCATAACTTCAGTATTTTTTTTAAAATTTCAAGATGTCATCACTACTTTGGGGCTTAACACCTTGCACAAATAACTGAAATTATAGCTTACTCTGATCTCATTAGTTTGAAATCAGATTTTATTACTTTGAAAACGCCTTACCATTTCTGAGTCTATCCTCTTTGGTTAGCATGTTCTTCCTATAGTCCCATAAATCAGATGGTCTGAGCAGGTTTTTCTATTTGGACACTGAGGTCATTGAACAGAACATAAGTTGGGGTACCCCTTCAACACTCTTGGGGAAGACAGACTTCTGCAGTGTGTCTCAGGGTCTAATTATTTGCTCTGGGCCATAGCTGAGTCCACCTAGAATCCCGCCACAGTACAAAGGTGTTTGTACAGGCTCTCAACATTGTGTCAGTGGCAATTTACAGAAATTTCCTGGAAGATTTAAAAGCCCATAAGTGGGCCAGGTAGGTGGAAGTTGGGAAAAGCACAAACTAAATAATAGTACTTATGGAGATTGAGCCAAAGCAGCACTAGATCACTGAGGAGAGGTGACCACGTCCCTCCTGAAGATGCTATGAAAGAAAACTTCTTCCCGTGAAGGAAAACAGACCACATTTGGCTGTAAGGGAGAAAAACATCTTGATCTTTTGGTTTTAATAAGCAATTTCCTAAATAGCTAAATTAAGTTAAATTTAAGAAGAAATTTAAAAATAAAATGAACAGAAATATGAACCCTAATGTCCTTTAAAAATGCCTTTATAATTTTCCAAGGAACAGTTTTCTGTTTCGTTAAGGAAAAGCAAATTTGTCATCTTTTCTGGCAGCCTCAAACTATTTGGTTTCTAATTGCTAAAGGAGTCATTTAGCTCATTGAAGAGTAAACCCAGCTCCCCCACCAAACACCCACTGCCTGCTTGGAGCTTGGGAATCCCTCTGGGGAGGCTCAAGGGCATGGCTCTGTGTCCAGTCCCTGCTGGACACTGCTGCATAGCAAGTTCAAGACAAGCCAAGGGGCTCCAGGAGAGAGGGCAGCACCAATCTTGCCATTAGTGTGGTCAGCTTTCCTCTGCCTCTTCTCTTTCCCTAAAATATTGTCTTCCTGCCAAGATAATGTCCCGGCTTGTGCAGATGCAAGAAACAGGGCAGAAAGCTACTCCACTTTGTTTTGCCTGGAAGTTAACCTTGGACTCTCAAAGGAGCACTTAGAATTCTGTGGAAGCAACACCCCCCAAATACAGCAACCCCATCATTCTGGAGGGCAGATTGCTGTTGACCTCAGCTTTCCCAGCCACAAAATATTGGGAAAGAGTCTTTGAGGAAAAGGTGGTCACAAAGCCTATCCACTTTTCTCAGGCCGGTGGACCAGGCAGATTAAGGAGGAGGCCCCAGGAGCGGTAGGGACATTTCCTAGGATACTGGTTTTGAAGGAGTACTAAAACCCAAGTGGAATAAACTAGAAATGTGATGTCAGTTACCTCGGGCTTTCACTTACAGCTTTTCAGTGGAAGTGAGAAGTTCCTTGTTGCAAGGAAGGGTCTTCTCAATGAAGCATTCAGTTTTGTGATGCCTCCACACAGGCAGCGGGGCACAACTGCAGGCCGGCCTCAGCCTCCCCCTGCTTGGGTCCACAGGTCAAGACTGGAGTCACATTTCCGTCAGCTGACCTGTGAAGCTAAATAATGCATGGCTCCTAAGATGCTGTTTCCTGGAAATGAGGGTTTTTAAAACTCTTTTATTGCCTAAACGATAAGCTCTTTAACATACCTCATAAACAGTCTAGCTTAGAAAATTGCCCACAATAAGTGTAAGTAGCCATTCTCTTGTTTTGAATGTGAAGAAAGAACTATATGATTTTTATTCATAGAATTTTCTAACCTTCACTGTGTTGAACAAAATCTGCTTTCAAGGAGAGTGACATTATTGCTGTCTTGGGAGCCGCTGTGTCTGTCGGGCCCTAGTGGTTTGACTTGCTTGGTTAATGGTTCTTTCCCCGTCCTCAGCGGCTAGGGATGGACCACTGACAGCAGAACATCCGGTCTCCAAGAGCCAAGTGTTATGGTGAGTGTTTTCTTGCTCTCAAGTGAGGGTGACCAACTACTGTGGTCTTTCCCGGATGGAGGGTTTTCAGTTCTAAAATCAGGAGAGCCCCAGACAAGTCAGTCACGTTATTTCTGGCCAACTCGTGTCGACGGAAGCAGCAGAGTAAGGGTTTGCCACGTGCGGGCTCTGGAGCCGACCACCTGGATTAGGGCCTGTCTCCATCATTTCACTCGCCATGTAACCATGGGTAAGTGACTTAACCTCCCTGCTCTTCAGTTTTTCACACCTAAAAATAACATCTACCTCTTAGGGCTGTAGTGGAGCCAAAGTAAGATAACGTATGTAGAGTGCCTCTCAGTGTGCTGTGCTCGTAGGAAGTGCTCATAAATGGTAGCTGCTGCTGCTGTTGTATGTATTATTATCTGATGGTATAACGGCAGTAGTTGGTGGGGCAATCGTGTGGGGAAAATAGCAACTGATAGATCTGATGTCAGCCCAGAGCTAGCCAGAAGTGATCAAATAACATTCATGAACGCTTAAGAAGGGGGGAAAGTGGGATTATGCTCTTCCTTTTGGAAACTGTTTATCAAAATGAATTTTAACTTGAAAAGTTTGGGTGTCTATAGGGACAAATTTCCACGATCTGGAAAATCCAGGCAGATGGATTTTTTGGATGAGGGAGGTGCAACTCTGTGTGCAGGCTCAAAGCTCTGCAGGGAAGGAGCCCGTTGTTCATCAGCCCCTCTGGGGCACAGTATCAGGCTGCAGACCCTTGGCATGTGTTATGGAAAACCTGAGCTGGGGCTCCAGACACATGTGTTTTAGATCAGTATTAATAGAGTCTGCTTCTGAAACTCTTATTTCCTGTCAGTAAATTTTTGCTGAGTCATTTGAGCTCATGCATCTTCTGAGACAGTGGTCACATGACCAGATGAAACTTGTGGGCCCACTGCTTGCCTGTGGGCACATATTTTTGCAAACTTGATCGACTTATATTCCTTCACAGATCACACACTGCATGCCCTGCATTGACTTAGGGGCCTGGAGCTTACTGGAAGGGGTAGGATCCAGCTTTGTCCACAAAGAGATTGCTTTCTAGCCAGAGGACAGGTCCATATTCAAGAACTACCAGTTGAACCTTAAAAGAGTTTTCTAAACTATAAACAGAAGTATAAACCGTGTGACCGTTAAGCACAGAGTAATACCTTCTGACTGGGAAGGATGGCAAAGGAAGGCGCATTGAGTTAGGCTTTGGAAGAAAAATAGAATAAGTAGGACTTTGAGAAGCTGAGAAAGGGAAAGAAAGTTTGGGCAGAGGGCGTGAGGAAGCTATAAAATGTATACAGGTTCAGGGCATCATGTCAGGCTATCGGCATGCTTTATTGGACCATAGGAAGCCCAAAGGCAGTTTCATGGGAGATCAGTTGGGCCAGCTAGTGGAAGATGTGGACTGGGTGTGAGACTACAGAGTTTGTACTTTCTTTCATATGCAAGGAGGGAGGGAAGGCAGTCAAGAAAAAGAGCGGTATGATCATGGCTAGGTCTTAGAAAAAGGAATTGGTCAAGGAGGGAGTCTGTCGGCAGTTCTATGCAGGATGCAGGAAGACAGGAGAGAGCAGAGGTATTAGCTACAAAACGCAGGTCAGAGTTGTTGAGGCCCTGAACTTTGGAAGTGCCAGAGAGAATGGAAGGGAGGGAAGAAAAGTGACTAAGGAAACACTTGGGAGGTGGAAAGAGAAGATTTATCTACACTTATCTACATCCAACTCCAGTGTGGGAATTGGGCAGGGTGGGAACAAGTGGGAATGGAAGAGGGAATAGGATAACAACCTGGATGACAGGTGGTGAAGATGAGGGAAATGGGGTTGTTTAGCTCAGAAAGAAGGTTGACCAGCACCTTAATGAGAGTGTGAAAGAGACCAATGACAGCTGTTCCCTGATCTCTTCAGAAAATGGGTCAAGTTAAGGTCTGAAGAATGTGGAGGAGAGGTAAGAAAGAATTTTCAAGTGGGGACCCAACAGCAGGAGATGTTTTACTGTGAGCTCCAATCTTGCATCACTGCCTGGAGATGGGGAGATATGCCTCCTTCCATCCCCCTTACTAAAAACCCGGCTCAGTCCCTCCTTGGTCAGTTGTTTCCTCCTAACCCAGAAAAGTCAGCATCACTGTTGCACAAAGCAATGGACATGGATTCACCACTGGAAATAGCTGTGCTAAATTCCTTTGTTAATTTAAAATAAGCATACTGAATGTAGCAGGAATAAGTGGGTTTGGGTTGTAGAACTATCAAGGACAAATCTCTAGAGGTGATTGGTAACAGAATGTCACTTAAAACAGCTTTGCCAGAAAAAAGGGTGTATTGGTAGGTTATGGGGGCATCTCGGGTCACCCAAGACAGAAAGTGACTGAGACTTACTGAGTCCTGAGAGCCCTGCTTTGTTCCCTGCTTCTGCCTCTCTCTCAGTCAGCTGCCTTTTCCCTCTGCAGGCTGACCTTGACTGTTTCAGCCACCCCACAGCACCCAAATGGTCTGTGCTCAGTGCAGGGGGCCAGAGACAGCCAGATCTTGTCTTTCTATCCCAGTTCCAACTGCCTGTGGTCTCTGGCCCAGCCTGATGAGCAAAAGGTCCTACAGCACAAGCATGGCTGCTGAAAAGTGTGCATTGCTGTGGACAGGGTGGCAGTTCTCAGGGAAGGGGTCATGGGCCAGTCACCTCCTAACATCTCTTTAAAAATCATGACAGGATAAAACCTCAAATCTTCTCTGCGTATGTGGCAGAATATTTGAAATGTAGAGACCAGGAATATATTAACCAACATAAAGAACATCTAACATAAAATCATTTAGAAAAGTCACCATTCAGAGTTATAGAATCATATTATGCAAATAAATTATCTATTAAGGTGACAAAGAAAACATTGACCAGCCAGCCTTTGGCATTCTTGAAACTCACAAGGGGTCAACCAGTCATCACTGTTTTGTGAACACGCAGGAACCACCACTTCCGAACCTTCTTCAAGCTTCAAGTTTATGGCAGCTTTGTTTTGATTATGTCACTTCCCTTCTCAGAAATCATACGTATTTGTGTTGCAAGTCACCATCAAACTTTTTAGCAAGGATTTCAAGGCCTGTACCATCACGTCTCATTACGCTCTAGTCCCTCCTATTTGTTTCGATTCTGTTTGCTTACCTCCTATTGTATCCAATCTCAGTGGTTTCAAATCCATGTCGTATATTAGATTCCTGTGTCTCACCCCTGAAGATTCTGATTCTGGGTGTTGGGAGTGTGTATATTTTTTAAAAGGGTTTTTTAAAAATATATAATTGGCATACAATAAACTGTATATATTTACAGTATACAATTTGACAAGTTTTAATGTGTATATGCCTGTGAAACTACCACCAAAATCAAGACAATGAACGTATCCATCGTGCCCCAAACTTTTTCCATGCCCCTTTGTCACCTCTCGCTCCTGCCCTGCCCTTCCTTCTGCTCTGTCCCCAGGAAACAACCAATCTGCTCTCAGTTACTATAGATTAGTTGTACTTCCAAGAATTTAATACAAATTCCAGCTCTTTCTCGTCTAGCTTCTTTTACTTTCTTTTTATAATGATTTTGAGATTCATCATGCTGTTGCATTTATCAATAGTTCATTCCTTTTTATTGCTGGGTAGTGTTTAGTTGTGTGGATATACCACAATATGTTTATGCATTCACCTGCTGATGGACTCAGATTGTTCCCAGGTTTTGGCTATTACAAATAAAACTGCTGTGTATGTTTGTGCACAAGTCTCTTATGGGCATATACTTTCATTTATCTTGGGTAAACATCTAGGAAGAGAATGACTGGAGAATATGGTAGTTACACATTTAACTTTATAAGAAACTTCCTAACTATTTTCCGAAATGGTTGTACCATTTTACATTTCACCAGCAGTATATGAGAGTTCTAGCTCTTCTACATTCTTGCCAACATTTGATCAGTCTTTTTTTTTTTTTTTTTTTGCGGTACGCGGGCCTCTCACTGTTGTGGCCTCTCCCGTTGCGGAGCGCAGGCTCTGGACGCGACGCGCAGGCTCAGCGGCCATGGCTCAACGGGCCCAGCTGCTCCGCGGCATGTGGGATCTTCCCGGACCGGGGCACGAACCCGCTTCCCCTGCATCGGCAGGCGGACTCTCAACCACTGCGCCACCAGGGAAGCCCCTGATCAGTCCTTTTAACCGTAAACATGCTAGTAGGTTTATAGTGATATCTCATTGTGGTTTTACTTTGCATTTCCCTGATGACTAATTACGTTGAATGTCTTTTCATATGTTTGTCATCTGTGTTGTTGTTGGGGTTTTTTTTTTGGTGAAGTTCCTGTTAAAATCTTTTGCTGATTTTTAAAAATTGTGTTGTCTTCCTTTAATTGAGTTTTGAGAATTCCTTATATAGTGTAGATACAAGTCCTTTATCAGATATGTGATTCGCAAACATTTTCTTCCAGCCTGTGGCTTATCTTTTTATTTTCTTAACAGTATCTTTTGAAGAGCTCCTAATTTTGTCTTTTAAGAGTTCTAAGTTTTAAGTTTCGATTATTTGGTTTTTCTTTCATGGATCACACTTTTGATGTTATAAGAAACTTCTGCCCAACCAAAGGTCACAAAGGTTTTCTCCCCTAATTTTTTTTCTAGCAGTTTTACAGTTTCAGGTTTTTCATTTAGGCTTATGATCCGCTTTAAGTTAATTTTGGTTAGTTGTAAAAGTTATGTATTGAAGTTCAGGTTTTTTTGTGTGTGTGTGTAACCAACTTGTTCTGGCACCATTTGTAGAAAAGACTATCTTTTCTCCATGAATTGTCTTTATGTTACACTTTTGTTGAAAATCAACTGACCATTACATGTGAGTCCATTTCTGAACTTTCTGTACTGCTCCACTGATCGAGTTGGCTATCTTTACACCAATACCACGCTGTCTTGGATACTGCAGCTTTGTAATGTCTTAAAGTCAGGTAGTGTAAGTTCTCCAACTTTGATTTTCTTCTTCAGAGTTGAGCTGTTTTAGTTTATTTAGGTCTGTCATGGGCTGAGTGTTTAGAGGATTATGTCCCCAACAAAACTCATCTGTTGAAATCCTAACCCCAAGTATCTCAGAATATGAGTGTATTTGGAAGTAGGGCCTTTAAAGAAGTGATTACGGTAAAATGAGGTCATATGGGTTGGCCCTAATCCACTGTGACTGATGTTCTTATGAGAAGAGAAGAACACAGGTATAAATAGAGGGAAGATCCTGTGAACACATAGGGAGAACATGGCCATCTTCTACAGGCCAAGGAGAGAGACCCCAGAAGAAATAACCCTGCCTCCAGAACTGTGAAAAAATAAATTTCTCTTATTTAAGCCACCTAGTCTGTGGTATTTATTATGGCAGCCCTAGCAAACTAATATAAGGACCATCACATTTCCACATGGATTTTTAAATCAGTCTGTGATTTTCTAAAAAGTGCCTGCTGAGATTTGGATTAGGGTTGCATTGAATCTATAGATAAATTTGAGGAAGATGAATGAATTAGCAACACTGAGTCTACCAATCTATGAACACAGTTTATCTCTGTCTTTATTTAGATCTTCTTTAATTTTTATAAGCAGTGTTTTATAGTTTTCTTTGTGTGCCTTACCCAGCTTTTGTCAGATCTATCTCAAAGTGTTTAACATTTTTAATGTTATTATAAATAATATTGATTTTCATTTTAATACCTAATTCTTCACTGTGCATAAACAGATTTTTAAATGTTTTGTTTCTTTTTTGTTTGCGGTACGCGGGCCTCTCACTGTTGTGGCCTCTCCCGTTGCGGAGCGCAGGCTCTGGACGCGACGCGCAGGCTCAGCGGCCATGGCTCAACGGGCCCAGCTGCTCTGCAGCATGTGGGATCTTCCCGGACCGGGGCACGAACCCGTGTCCCCTGCATCGGCAGGCGGACTCTCAACAACTGTGCCACCAGGGAAGCCCAAATGTTTTGTTTCTTAATCAAACTTTTCATTTTGAGATAGTTGTAGGTTCACCTGCAGTTGTAAGAAATAATACAGAGAAACCCAGTGTATCTTTTATCCAGTTTCTCCCAATGGTAACATCTGTAGTACAATATCACAGTCAGGATATTGACCTCAATACAGTCAAGATATAGAATCATTGCATCACCATTCCATCACTGTAGGGATCTCTCTGTTGCCCTTTTATAGCCACACCTACCTCCTGCCTCACAACTCATCTCTGATCCCTGGCAACCACTAACTTGTTCTTCATTTCTATAGTTTTCTCATTTCAAGAATGTCATATGTATGGAATCACATAGTATATAATCTTTGAGACTGGCTTTTTTTTTCACACAGCATAATTTCTTGGAGATTTATACAAGCTGAGTATATCAATAGTTCATTCTATTTTATTACTAAGTAGTATTCTACCCTATAGATACACCATAGTTTGTTTAACCATTCACTCTGTTGTTTCTTTTTATCCTTTTTTGTTTCAGTTTTATTGAGGTAAAGTTGACAAATAAAATTGTAAGCTATTTAAAGTGTACATTGTAATGATTTGCTATATGTATACATTGTGAAAGGATTCTTGCATTAAGCTAATTGACACATCCATCACCTCACATATTTATCTTTTTATAATTTATCTTTTTTTTGTTGTTGGCATTGGTGAGAACATTTAAGTTCTAAGCAAATTTCAATTATACAATACAGTGTTATCAACTATAGTCACCATGTTATACATTAGATCCTCAGACATTGTTTATCTTATTACTGAGAAGTTATTGAGTTGATCATAGTTTTTCTTTTGGAGTCTGTTAATATGAAGAATTACACTAATTAGTATTCAAATAGTAAACCATCCTGCATTCCTGAGGTAAACTCCATTTGGTCATAGTAGATTTTTTTCCAATATATTCTAGGTTTTGACTTGTTAAATACTTGTTACTAATTTTTGCATCTATGACTATGAGGGTTATTGATCTGTAGTTTTCTTTTAAAATCTGTTTAGTTTTTATATCAAAGTAGTGGTGGCCTAATAGAATGAGTTGGGAAGATTTCCCTCTTCAATTTTCTGGAAGAGTTTGTGTAGAATTGGTATTATTTCTTCCTTAGATATTTGGTAGAATTTCCAGTAAAACCATCTCTTCCTGAATGGTTTTTGTTTTTTTGTTTTTTTTGTTTTTGTTTTGTTTTTTATGGCAAGGTTTTTGAGTATAAATTTTATTTCTTTAATAGATATAGCAGTTATCTATATTTTCTTGAGTGAGATTTAGTAGTGTGTGTCTTTCAAAGTATCTGTCTATTTCATAGAAGTTGTTGAATTTATTGGCATAATGTTCATGTGCTCTTATTTTTTTAAATATCTATAGAATCTGTAGTTATACTGCTCTCTCATTTGTGACATTGACAATTTGTGTCTTCTTTTATCCTTATCAGTCTGGCTAGAGTTTTTTCAATTTTATTGATCTTCTCAATGAACCAGCTTTGGGTTTCAGTGGTTTTCTTCCCATTGTTTTTCTTTTTGTTCCATTAATTTAAAAATATTATTAACTAAAGTCTATACTTTATTGAAATTTCTTTAGTTTTTACCGGTCTGATCTGCATGATAGCAGACCCAGGTGTTCAGACAGTCAAACATCTGCCACTTGGAGCAGGCAGGAACATATTCTGTGTGACTGCAGAGGGTCACCTCACACCCATTAGCTAAAGTTAGGGAGGTGCTTAGACTCAGTGGTAGCAAAACTGCCACTCCAGCCTGAACTGTCCAAAGATAAAGTGGCCTTCCTATGAAATTTACCCATGGTGACCTAGCTCCCAGCTTTCTCCCTGCTTCCTCTCCTGCTCACACTCCTGTCCCTTCCTCAATAATCTGCCAAATTGCTTGAAATTCTTGCCTTTAATAATGCTACTTACATGTCTCCAGAAATTCTGGTTAAAAGGAGCGAGTACCATGGGATGGATATCTCACTAACCTATTAGTTATTACCCGTCTTAGCAGGAATGGCTTGATCACATAGGTTAGCTGAGAACCTAGATTCTAGGGTGGAGACAGAATGAGATCTAAGACAAGCAAATTTTGATGGAGAAGGAAGGAGAAGCAAAGGACCTGATGGGGCAGAGTCTAGGGAAGGAGACAGGGCAGAGAGGGGCCCTATAGGGCAGATGTAAGAATCAAATGAGAGTGTGAACATGATGACTAATGTGTGCATTTTCTGCCTTACCGTATACAAGAGTATTAATGGGATGAGGATTTGGACTAGCTTCCCAGTCTCCTGAGAGCAGCATCGCGAAGACTTCTCCCACCTAGGGCTGCTGCTTAGGGCTGCTTCCTACTGATGAAGCAGGAAAACCACAGAAGTAAAACCTGCTGGCCCCAGGTGCAGCCTGTGCTCATTTCCAGGCCTCCCTCAGAGGCTTTGGAGTGGCAGGAAGCGTGCTGGGCTTGGAGTCAAAAGACTTGGCTGCAGGCCCAGCAATACCGTGTACCCACTGAGAGATCTTGGGCCAACCTCAGTTTCCTCATTTGTCAGACTGTTACCAAATTAAGTCTTATGGACTCTACTCAGGCCCTAGGCTGGCCAAGGCTCTCTGCCTCGGTAGGGGAGGCTTCTTTTTCCTTTCGGGTTCGAGCAGCTGAATAACGACCTAACCTGAGATCAACACAGCACAAACTTCATTCGGTGGCCAAAGAATGGAGAAGCAGGACCTAAGTACACAGATCAACTTCTCACCCATGTGGTGAGAGGGATTTAATTTTACAGAGAGGAGGAGTGAGGCTAATGATGGGGAGGCATATGCATTAGTCTACCGGGGAAGGGACAGGGCTTTTTCCCAGGAAGCAGGGTGCCACCCCCTTTTATTCTTTTCTTAATGTCTGGTCTTGGCCACCGGTAGGTGTGTCATTTAATATGCTAATGTAGTAAATCAGTGTGCAATAAGACTCAAGGTCTGTTGGAGGTCAGATTTGTCGCCATCTTGGTCCCAGCTGGTGCCATCTGTTTTCTTTTTTCTTTTTTTGTGGTACGCGGGCCTCTCACTGTCGTGGCCTCTCCCGTTGTGGAGCACAAGCTCCGGACGCGCAGGCTCAGCGGCCACGGCCCACGGGCCCAGCCGCTCCGCGGCGTGTGGGATCTTCCCGGACCAGGGCACGAACCCGTGTCCCCTGCATCGGCAGGTGGACTCTCAACCACTGCACCACCAGGGAAGCCCCTGTTTTCTTTTTGTTTGTTTGTTTTGTAGCTTCCTTTTTTTAAAATCTCTGGACCCTTTAACTTAAAGACTTATGTTAACTCCTGCTAAAGGTGGGGCTTGGTGGGTTTTGAGCAAAACCTGGAGCAGCTCTGGCGAAAAAATGACAGCAGGCTTCTGCATCCACCCCCTGGGTGACCTCACATACTCCTGTTATAGCAGCTACTGCTAATATACCAATATCTCCCAAATCCAGATCTCCAAGCCAGACCCCTCCTCTGAATTCATGAGGCCTGAATCCAAACTTCCCTGAACGTCTCTATTTGGGATTCACAGGCCCCTGGAGTTTAGCATCAATCTATATGCTCACCTTTCGTTCCACACCTGCACCCCCCTCCTAGTCACACTTAGGTGATGGACAGTGTCTCCCACCGATAGGCCCCCAGAGAAGGCTGGATGTTTGCCTTAGCTTCTCCCAGACCTCCCACATTCATCCAGTTACAAGTCCTGTATAGTCCTCTTAAATCTCTCTCTCTTTTTTTTTTTTAAACATCTTTATTGGAGTATAATTGCTTCACAATGGTGTGTTAGTTTCTGCTGTATAACAAAGTGAATCAGCTATACATATACATATATCCCCATATCCCCTCCCTCTTGCGCCTCCCTCCCACCCTCCCTATCCCAGACGCTTAAATATCTCTTGAATCCATCCGTCCTCCCCAGCCCCACTGCCACTGCTCTGAATTGAAATCTCAGCGTCTGTCTCTCCCAGACCATGT
Source organism: Monodon monoceros (assembly GCF_005190385.1). Taxonomy (NCBI): domain Eukaryota; kingdom Metazoa; phylum Chordata; class Mammalia; order Artiodactyla; family Monodontidae; genus Monodon; species Monodon monoceros. Next base: position 98,119,192 of record NW_021703774.1, read on the forward strand.
CAGTATCCTCCTGCCTCACCCTCAGTCTGGCCACTGCCCAATTACTTTTTCTAAACTGCAGATCTCATCGTGTGCCCCTTTTACTTCACACCCTTAGTGATTGCCTGTTTATTCCCCTTAGGGTAACAATCCAAACTCCTTCACACGTCCTGAAATATAGTCCCCTGTGATCTGGCCCCTGAGTTCCTCTCTTGATTCCTTCCCTGCCCACCTTCCCTACCCCATTTTACATTCTATCTCAAACCACATTCAACTACTCAGAATGCCACAAATTGGCCAGACTTGCTCTTTGATAACTTGAATGTCCTGCTCCCTTGCCTGGCATTCCTTTGGCCCCCTTCTTTTCCTGCCCAACCCCTATCCGCTTCCCCCCAATCAGGAGTGAGATCCGTATTCTCCCTCAGGAAACCTCCCTGGTCCACCTGAGTTAGAATGCACTGTCTTGAGGCACCTCCTCCCAGACAGCTAGCATACTGAGTGGTGCTGCCTATTTCCCCCAGGGGTCTGTGAGCTCCTCTTGTGTGGGCAGTATGCCTCAGCCACCCCAGTCTCCCCAGTGCCTGGCATGGTGCCGAACCCTCCGTCAGTGCTTGTTGAATGAATGAGTGACTGAGTCTCCGTCACCTCACAGAGTATCTGTGAGAATTAAATGATGACATGTGAAAAGACTTTGCAAACTGTAAATGTGTTTGTTAGGGATATTCTGGACAGTCAAAAGATTTAGGGAGGAAATGAACAAGCTACATAGGTCCCCTGGACAGTGAACAAAGAAAGATGTTGAGCTGCGATGTCCTAGGGAGTCAGGAGAATGCGAGGACAGCCCTGAATACAACACATGACCTGGGACTACTCGAGAAGGGAAATGACATCTTGAGGAATCACTCTAGGTCACGTATGTTCGGGGGGATCATTCTTGTACAGCTCTGGTCTGTTCATGTAGCACAGTCATTCCGATACATGCTCGGGCGGTGAGCAAATATATTTATAGCTTGAAACCAGAGCTTCCTTGTGTTTATATGATGGAACACACAGACTTTTAGAACAACAAACACATGGTCCTCATTAAAGATGTAGATTAGATTTTGATGACACTTTGGCAGAGGTCCTGGGAATGTCCATATTCTCCTTGTCAGTGATGCCTTTCTTGGTGTGTGTGTGTGATAGAGGGGTGGGGGGGATGATAGCAAATGGGAAAGAAAGTACTGCTAGTTTTTGTGGGCGCTGCACAAGACTCACTCTACTCTCTCCCACCCGCACTCCCCTCCCCTCAGAGCAGAGGTCTAAAGCTAGACTGAAGTGGAGTCTCCTATTTCCCCCTAATAGTGAATACAGGTCTCAGGCTCTCACACTCCATGGGCTACAGAGAGAGTGTCAGAGGGACAGAAATAGAGAGAAGGGGCCAGGAGAACCCAGCGTGCAGGCAGGGTGGGGATGGAGGTGTCTGGTCGCGGACATGTGGGCGTTTGTTGATTAATGGATGAACAAGGCCCTGTCACCTCATAGGGACATTGTAAAAACTACACCCTTGATGACCTGGGTAGTGCCAGCATATTGGCAATGGCATTTGCCTTGAGGAAGACTAAGAAGGATGTGGGTAAAAGGAGGGGCTCCACATATCTCAGAAGGCAGGCAGATAGATCATTAGTTAATTAACCATAGGTGTTTATTCAATATGGTTGTGAATTAAATTGTGGTCCTTGCCCAAATTTGTATGTTAAATAACCCCCAATGTGACTGTATTTGGAGATAAGAGCTTATAAGGAAATAATTAAGGTTAAAAGAGGTCATAAAGGTGGGACCTTAATCAGATAGGACTGGTATTCTTTTTTTTTAAAATAAATTTATTTGTTTATTTATTTTTGGTTGTGTTGGGTCTTTGTTGCTGCGTGCAGGCTTTCTCTGGTTGTGGCGAGCGGGGGGCTACTCTTCATCACAGTGCGTGGGCTTCTCATTGCGGTGGCTTCTCTTGCTGCAGAGCACGGCTGTAGAGCACAGGCTCAGTAGTTGTGGCGCACGGGCTTTGTTGCTCCGCGGCATGTGGGATCTTCCCGGACCAGGGCTCGAACCTGCGTCTCCTGCATTGGCAGGCGGATCCTTAGCCACTGCGCCACCAGGGAAGCCCAGGACTGGTATTCTTATAAGAGAAGGAAGAGACAAGAGAGATTTCTTTTTCTCCACATATACATACAGAGAAAAAGTCTTATGAAGACACACGAAGAAGTTCTGCAAGCCAGGAAGAGAGCCCTCACCAAAAACAAATCGTGCTAGCACCTTCATTTTGGATTTCGAACCTCCAGAACTGGGACACATAAATGTCTGCTGTTAAGCCTCCCAGCCTGTGTGTTCTGTTATGTCAGCCCCAGCAGACAAACAAGTATCCATTGTGTGCAGAGTCCTTTGCCTTTGGGGCTTGCAAAAGAGGATCCCTTGCAGGGACCCATGGTTTCATAGGGATTTTCCTGTTTGAGTCCCATTCTTTGAGTCTCGTTAGGTAGCATTTCTTTCTGTGACACTATGGTTTAAGATACAATGTGGCTCTCTAGAAGTTTTGAGAGAAGGCACCCTTCATCCTTCATTAAAAGCCACTCCCTTCTGTTGCTCTTTCTTCCTCCTAAATTCAGAAGTTCGTGTACCTCTGCTGTAAATGGGAGAAGAGTCATTCTCAAACTCTTGCTGCACAGGCTTTCTGCCATAAATAGACTCACATCTCCAGTGGCCCCTGCCAGGCTGGGGGTGGGGGAACATGAGCTCTGAATTCCCCAGATCTTCCCAGTTTGCTGCACGAATGTACTAAAACTCCTTGTCTTACTTAAAATTCCTAAGAGGCACATATATGACTTCAAGTTTTCTCAGCATTATTGTGACTTTTCAAGGATTAATTTTCAGGAAGGGTTTGATGCATGCCGCCAAGTAAAGTACTTTGTTCAAAGAGTGCTCAAGTTATTGAAATAAGCTGCCATGCGTATGGTTCTGAGCTGCAGGGGATGGAAAAAGTTCAGCTTATAGAAGCCAAGGTGAGAGCCCCTGGACTGCTGACAGAGTGGGCACTGGTACCTGCCAGCGTGTCCACCAGCTACCACTCACAGAACCTTCCATCTCACATTTATGTCCTGCTGGGAAGTGGAATATCGGGCAGGGCTGCCAGCCCGCCATGTTCCAGAGGATTGTTCTGGGCAAACAGAGGTGGCTCCAACCACAGGTCTCATGTGGGTCAACTATGAGAGCAGAGAAATTGTGAGGGTCACAATTCAAGTAGGTGGCAGGATGGAGCCTGACTCTAGGAGAGAATACACAGTGTGGTGCAGCCTTTCCTCTTTGCCCTGAATTTCTCAATGAAGTGAGGAAGGAGGAGCAGGAGGGAAGTTGGAGAAAGAAGATTATCAAGACTTTTAAACAGACAGTTCTATTGTTGTGGATTAATAATTCATAAAGAGTTATGAGTGGGACTTCCCTGGCAGTCCGATGGTTAAGACTTTGCCTTCCAATGCACAGGGCGTGGGTTCAATCCCTGGATGGGGAACTAAGATCCCATATGCCTCGGGGCCAAAAGACCAAAACATAAAATAGAAAGAAGTGGGCTTCCCTGGTGGTGCAGTGGTTGAGAGTCCGCCTGCCGATGCAGGGGTCGTGGGTTCGTGCCCCGGTCCGGGAAGATCCCACATGGCGCGGAGCGGCTGGGCCCGTGAGCCATGGCCGCTGAGCCTGCGCGTCCAGAGCTTGTGCTCCGCAATGGGAGCGGCCACAACAGTGAGAGGCCGGCGTACTGCAATAAATAAATAAATAAATAGAATAAAAATAAATAAAAAGAAGCAATATTGTAACAAATTCAATGAAGACTTTAAAAATGGTCCGCATCAAAAAAAAAATTTTTTTTAAAGAATTATGAGTTAGTACTCACAGGATTGAGAGTTCACAAGTGGCATGTCTTTGCAACCTAAAATGGTCTGTGCAAGGAGCTGAAGTAAAACTTCTGCTGGACTTGAATGATGTCTAGAGCCATTCATCGTAAAAACAGGCTGTCCATAGGAGAAGTTTAAATGGCCAATCAAATACGAGAGATACTTAACCTCACTAAAAGTTACAGAAGGACAGGTTAAAGATGATATATGCTTTTTTGCCTCCAAGACAAAATTTTAAATGTTTACCAGTACCACTTTGGGTTCCCAGTTCAGAGGGTGAAGTGGGCCCACATGTTTCCTTCCCTCCTGCACAGAGGCCTATTGAAATGGCAGTAGAGATGTGTAAAAGGGAATACATCCGTAGCGGTGCAGAGTAAAGTAGGTGGGGACATCAGCAGAGTTTTTGATAATTTTCTGGGAGATAGAAAGCAAATGAGATTGAATCGTCAAATAACCCAGGAATGGGGGAAGCAGTATCTGAGGTGTGGGAGAATGCTGCAATGGAGAGAGAGCCAATTTCTGGGAAGGGGAGCCATCTTCCTGGGGGCTCTGGAAGATGTGCAAAGCTCTGAGTTGACAGAAAGGGAAAGTAGAGGTGGAAAGCAGGCTGGCAATCAGGTTGACTATTTGCACGATGATCTGTGGAGCAGCTGAACCAGTTGCCCACCCTCACTCCCACCACCTCCCTACCACAGATGCAGAGCAGCTGCAACATGTATTCGTTGCCTTCAGAGATGAGTCTGCTCTTCAGGGAAATTCAACAGTTTGTCTGGGGAGGTCTAGAGCTCCTTGAGTGAGGGTTGGGCCTCCAGAGTGAGGTTTTCCTTGTTTTGGCCCCAAGAAGGGGGCATACACGGTGTGGGGAGCATCCCATCAGCCTGATTTCTACCCCGTTACCTAAAGTGAGCAGTGAAAGTCCATGTGCTCCACTTATTGACATATACTCGTGAATGTGAATGGATAAGGAAGGACAGCCAGAGTTCTTGAAAATTAATCATTTCAACAGAAGCGCTGGAAGAAAAGTTGAGGAAATATTCCAGAATGTAGACCAGAAGGAGAGAGATGGAAAATATGTGGGAAAAATGAAAAGACGTGGAGGATCGATTCAGGAAGTCCAACATCTTTCTGGCAGGAATTGCAGAAAGAACAGAGAACACAAAGGAGAAAAATTATCAAAGGAAAGGCAAGAGTTTTCAAATTGGAAGGAGCCACTGGAGATTGAGCCAAAAATAAAATAAAATTTTTAAGGACCCATATACATTGTGTTAAAACTTAGGACATGCAATATAAAGAGAAGATTCTTAGTGATTCCAAGGAGTAAAGATGGGGTAACATAAAAGAATAAGAACTAACATGGCCTTGGCCTTCTTGTCAGTAATTTTGGGTGCCAGAAGAGTAATCTAGTAGAGCAATGCCTTCCTAATGTCAAGGGAATGTGATTTTCTGTCTAGAGTTATCACCCTAACCAAACTCTTCACCAAGCATTGGGACAAATAAAGAGCTTTTTTAGAACCACACTACTCAAATCGTCAGTTAATAATATTTATACAATTATAATAATACAAAAACTGATAATTGATTTTCAATTTTCAGAATTAATTTTGTTTATAAAGACAAACATTTATCTGCTCTCTTAGTCCATTCAGGATGCTATAACAAAATACCAGAGGTTGGGTACCTTATAAACACAGAAATTTATTTTTCACAGTTCCGGAGGCTGGAAGTCCAAGATCATGGTGCCAGCACGGTTGGGTGCTCTTGAAGGCCCTTTTCTGGGTTGCAGACTGCCGACTTCCTCACATGGTAGAAGGGGCAAGCAAGCTCGCAGGAGCCTCTTTTATAAGGGCACTATTCTCTTCATGAGGGCTCCACCTCCTAAAGGCCCCGCCTCCAAAGACCATCACATTGGGAATTAGGATTCCAGCATATGAATTTGAGCAGACACAAACATTCAGACCACAGCATTGAAAGATTACTTGTGTGTACACTCCAATAAGATGAAAGAGGAATACAACAGAGAGGAAGTCATGGGATTAAAACATATTAGAAATAAATGTGCAATTAAAATCAAAAAAACATGGCAGCAACTGTGGTGCATACCTGGAAGACAATGAGGCAACATTAAACCATTCAAAAATGATATGTTTTAAGAAATTGGATGATCATCATATGGTAATGAGCATATATATTTCTACTGTCAATTAGTTAAAAAAGAAAAGCAAATAGAAACCCCAGGAAAAACAAAAATCAGAGGGAAACTCTTAATCCAAATAAGAAGCAACCTAAATTAAGGCATAGTTGTGAGAAACTGATTAGGTTAAGGAAAGAGGATTCGTTTGATTTTGACTTTTGAACAGTCTCTTCAGTGGTTCAGGATTATTTTCTTCCTTACTTGATTCTTCAGTAAATAATTTTAATATATTTACAGAATTATAAAAGCTGCCTATTGATCTTCAATTTTTAGAATAAATTTTTAGACAAAGTATGAAAGGCTTAATTTTGGTTTCAGAATAGAATATAACTATTGCAAACCCAATAAATGTAAAAAGGAATGGGGCAGAGATGGCAGAAGACAGAAGGTGAAGGATGTGGGGAGAAAGGGTGGGGGAAAGAGTAGAGGGACTGTTTCTTCAGTTGCATAGTGACAAATCAAGGGGAACACTGTCTAAAATTATGAAGGTGAGAAGAGACAGTGAGAGGATAAGTTAGCACAAATCTCTGTTCAGGAGTCAGTAAATACTGTAGACAGTTGATAAATCAAGAAACTGAGGCATAAGCATATTATTTAGTATTTTGTGGTGACCACCAGAATAACTAAAATCAGAATTGGCTAAAGTTGGTTAGCATAGGGAGTGGAACAGTGTAAGGAGGGGGAGAAGGAGATTTTTCACAGTGTTATATACTATTTAAATGTAATTTTCATCATGTGTCAGTATTCCTTTAAAAGTAGAAATAATACTACTATTACCAAGTGTTGAAATTGGTGAAGAAAATAGACCCTCTTATACTCTGCAAGAGTGAAAATGAATTGGTCCAAACTTTTGAAAGAGCAATTTTGTAATATTAAAAAGAACCAGACTGTCCCTCAAGTAATAATATTGTGTAAGTCTCCAATCCACAAGGATACTGTTGAGTGGCAGCTGGCAAACCAAGAGGAGGCAGAAGGATACACAGAGGCTCTCCTTCATTGAACACGAGTGTGAACAGGTACACACACATGCTCATGTCCTGCCACGTCTCACATATTGACTCACTAAGATGGAAACATCAGCCGCCCGGGTTCTTAGAGTTCTCCCGTCTCCAGCTTTAATTCTTTATAGTGATCCTCACATGGAAAGCTGTCTCTAGAGGTTTCTCCATCCTCACATGACTCATCTTGGTTTACTGTTGTGGAAGCGACTAACTTGGGAGCTGGGACTTGTCCCTTCTGACAGAGTCTGAGGCTAACCACAGTGCTCTAAAGCCCGTGGACACTGGCCAGCCACTTGGAGGCATGCCCTTGAGTCTGCTTGGCTTCTCCTTGTGGTTGCTCAGAAGAGGCTCTGTTTGTGTTCCAAATGTGGTCAGCCTATTAGAGAGGCAGTCCCCGTGGCCTGACATGCTCACTCTCCCTGTGTCATCACTGATGTTATGGGAAAGAGAACACCATTGCCTTTGGACAGCCTTGGCAATGGCCGTCCAACTTGAGTAGGGAAGCCAGGTTCTTCCCGTGATTTGGTGATGAGGCTCCTGGGAAATACCTATGGTCAAACTACATTTTTGTAGAGCATAAGAGTTAACACATAATCACCCACAGAAACCCTTAATCTCTGTTTTTGATGAGGAAACCCATGCTCAGCAATGATAAGGCAATTGTCCATGATGATTCCACTAGAAAGTAGGAAAGTATGGATTAAGATCCAGAACTGATTCCTCATCTTTATTTTTTCATACTACTCTGTGAGATGTTTTTAGGACTTCTTAGTGTGATACTTGTTGGCATTAGACAAGAAGCTCTTTACTCTGCTTCAGGGTTTTGTAGAAAACCCTATACTGAATAGTGATATCCAACATCTCACTTTGTTGGGCTTTGGATTGGATCCTAAGTTCGCTACTTAATGACTGTGTGCCTTTGGTCATGTTCACACGACATCTCTGAGTTTTAGTTTCCTAATCTGTGAGATGGGGATAGTTGTCTCCAAGAAAACCTCACCAGGTTGTTGTGAGGTTTAAATGACATAACGTACATCAGGCACTAAGTAGGAGCTCAAAGCAGTGGTGTTGATGGTGGTTTTCAATGTGTAGAGAATTATTTTGAGACATATTGGATACAATAAACAGCCTTTCAAAATTTCCGCTTCAGATGAGTTGCTACTCTCCTGTCTTCTAAGATGTCAACTCATCTTCACAAATTAACTTTAAAACTAGCTGGTTATACTACTTTGTAAAGATAATTTTGAGTTAGCAAACTCTCTTGCCAAAAACAACTGTAAAAGTCTTGTTATGTGCCAGATACTGAGCATCCAATGCAGGCATAATACAATCAGATGACAGAATCTCATTCTTTTTTGTCCACAAGAGCGTGGTTTCTCAAGGAGGAATGAAAACTGTGTGCATGGTATGCAGGGTCATTTTCAATTCATGAGACAGCATACTTTCTGTGTGGGAGAGAGGCATTTGTTAAGTGAGCGCCAGCATCACAGGTGATCAGAGCATTTGTACTTGGTAAATTCATGCTTACCAGGTTCATAGGCAAACAAGTGGAGGCTATTAATAACAGCTTTTGCACTTTGGAGAAAATGAATGTCAGATAAAACCATAGGCTGTGCTCTTCAAAGGAGGGTAGACAGGAGATGGGGAGGAAAGCAAGCATCTTGTCTGCAATGCGAGGACTGTGACACTGGCCCCAGCCATCGGGGGGGATGGAAAAGTTACGTCATTGCCTGTGAATTGGGGTAAGTCCACAAAGACACCAAATGCAGAGGAAGGGAGGGAGGTGAGGAGCAAAGGTACATGTGTAAAAAGGAAGATAGGTGTAGATCACTTAGGAGAGACTTGTGCTTGGTGGTAATATAAAGTGTCCACACCTAAATGTATACATGCTATAGACCTAGGGTCCCTCTAGTTCAGTGAGGCTCACAGAGGGGCCTTGATTATGTGTCTGCTTGGGGGAGCTCTGAGAAGTCAGGCCATCACAGGCCCTAGGGTTAAGAAGCTTACTTGCTTCTTAGAAGAAATGGTGATGGAATTGTAGGATTGGTCTTCAAAGTCTTGGTGTAAGGGATAGATATTAAGGCTGTACCAACCCCGAGTATGGAAGAAGAATAAGGGAGAAAGAGGGAATTTCTGTGGCAAGCTAGGAAATTCTCTCTGACTAATCGAATGTGTTGAAGGACATGAGTACCTTCAAATCCAAGTCAGTGAAAAATGCTTTGAGTAGGACTCAGACTGGTCTTATTTTGCAGCACTTAAGAGACATGAGTTCATACATTTCAAATATTGAGAAAGTTAATACTTAAAGATGCAAGAGAAAAAAAGCATGAGTCAAAACTTCAGAGCAATAGAAGGGATGGGGGCAATTTTGCCCCCTCTCTCCTTCCAGGGGACATTTGACTTTTTTGGGTGTTACCTTGGTCGGGAGGAGGGTGATACTGGCATCTGGTGGGTTGAGGGGAGCTGCAGTGCTGCTAAATATCCTACAATGCACAGGACAGCTCCCAACCCCCAACAAAGAATTATTTGGCCCAAAATGTCAATAGTGCAGAGGTTGAGAAACCCTGGGTTAGAGTTATCATCCTTTATACCAAGTGTATCAACCATTAAACAACGTAACTCACTGAATGAAAACAAAAGAAAACAAAACAAAAAACACCACATGTGAGAACAGAGGCTTATGCTAGAGACAGAATAAGTCATGTGATTAATAAAGTCACTGTAAATGAGAAATCTTAGCTTTTCCTCATCAATCCTTTACCCTAAGCTTTTCAAATATGAAATAAGACTAATTTAATAGAAGCATATTTTTAAAAGCTGTACAGATTTTATAATGGCATTGTTATTACTTTTAGACATATGTATTATTATTCTTTATAGTTTATAAATCACATGAATTGCCTCATTTAATGTTTATAATTTGGTATAATTATCCCAATCTTATAGACTTCTAGAGGTTACATTTTAGTTTTTTTGGACATCTGCTATGTGTCAGGCACTGTACTAGTTATTGTGGTTGTTACCCAGACAGATAAAAGCTTAGTCTTGAGAAGTTCAGAATCTCCTAGGGAGCACAGAGAAGTGATACATATAATAATAGAAGTATAAACATAGCCATGGGAGAATGGGGGAGGGAACTGAAGTCATCTGCCAGAGGTTACAAAACTAGTAATTGGCAGATCTGGGGCTTGTCTTAAGGCCTGCTGAGTCTCAAGCAAGTCCTCTGTCTTGGCATAAAAATATAACCCCCTTAGCTTTTCCAGAGATGTAAAATGAAACCTGAAGAAAATCACTCAAACACATCCATAAATTACGGAGTTCGCAGAAGTATAGAAACACGGTTGAAAAGTCAAGAGTAGGATATTAAAAGGCAAGATAAGACCTTGCAGGGCAGAAAAACAGAGCCTACTGGCTTCAAACCCACCCGTGCGTGGGCTGGTCTTAAGGTTTGTAATTATTTTAGGACCCACGCCCCCGGGGAGGAGTGTGACTTTGAGTTGGAGGAGCAGGAAACAGAAATCACTTGCGGTTGGGCTAAGAAGTTCCCTCACACGCCAGCCACCAAGTGCCCCTTCCTCCCGGGAAGGGGGAAGCGGGGGTGAGGAGTTCTCCATCCAGGGAGAAGGCTTAGGGGGGTGGGAGGAGCGGCCTGACGACGCAGGTAAATAGCGGGGAAGGCACAGCCCGCTGCCAGCTCGAGAGGCTTGCCTCCCACTGGTCAGCTCTTTCCCGACTCGGAGGGAAATATGAAGCCACAGTCTACCCACAGTTATTCATACTAATGACAAGCAAGAAGCTGATTGCAATGAAGCATCATTTCACAGCTGTTCGCTTCCACTTCTACTTCCGGGGAGACGTACTTTGTGCCACCGGGCCTTGCTCAGCCGGCCCTGAGCCCCGAGCAGTCAGGCCACGCTGCTCCTGTGGAGGAGGGTGGCCCGGCAGCCCCAGCGGCGGAAGCCGAGGGACTAAGTTATTCCCTTTGTCCTTTCAGGCAGAGACGGCGTAATGGCACCCATGCCAGTGACACAAAATACTCTGTCCACTCAGGCAAAGGCTTTGTCCCCAGGGGAAGGAGCAAGAGGTAAACGTGAAATCTGATTTGCCTGTGTCGTGTGGAACCACAAAATCTGGAAGCCATGGGCTCTCCTGCCTCCCCCTCCACTTCCTTGTCCCTGACTGACTTAACCTGGTTATTCTGACCGGTGCTCCACCATGAACACAGTTGATTGGACCAGAGCAAACACCTGACCTGGCCGGGCCAATCACAACCTTTCCTGGGAATTTGGAATGGGCCTCAGCGACACGGAACAAGTCCCACTACTATGGGTTATTCACCTTTGCTCTGTGTTGAAATTGCCCAGGGAATTCTGAAAGCACACACACACGTGCACACACACACACACACACACACACACACACACACCTGATCTGTCTGTAGTACAGCGTGCTCTGCAGACCCTCCTAAGTGCAGGCACAAGTGCATGGAGAAGCAGACACAAAGGATGATGAGGTGGACCTTCAGAGAGAAACTGGAATGAGAAACCCTCGCTCTAGAAAGAGTAGACAGTGATCTTCACCCATGATAGTTTTCTATTTCTGTATTCCAAGCCCCCTCTGGCCTGGTTGTAGCTCTTGCCCTTGAATCCTCCTTTTAAAATGTTTCTTCTGAAGCTACTTCTAGTAGCTTCTATTATGTATAACAAAATGAAACTTCACCAAGGCTTTCTCACATCCCAGCCAACACTGGTCACTGCAACCTGCATATTTTACCTCAGAAACCTCTCTTACATCTCATCCTTGTGGCCTTTTCAGTGAGGTTCTCATCCTTACCCTTCCTGAGTGGGCTTCCTGGCCTCTTATCTCTCATCCAGCCTCCACATAAAACAGATCTGACCCACTCACCCCCAAACTTAGAGTCCTTCACTGGTTCCTCATTGCCTATTAAAAACAACAAAATAGTTCTATATAAATTGATCTGTAAACATATCTCCTACGTTACTAACTGGGGGAAAAATGCAGGTCAATACGTATAGGATCTTTTAAAATGTGATTTAAATTTGTATACATAAAAATACCTGCATAAATTTAGGAGAAAGGGAGGACATTTATTAAACTATTAGCAGAGGTTTCCTTGGTATGGTGATTTTGGATGGGCAAAGAGGAAATTTCCATTGTGTCGTACTTTCTATAACATTAATAAAGGATGGGGAGTATAGGTAATTTTTAATTTTTTCTATTTTCCTCCAATATTTTTTTAAAACTTTCCAAGGTCCTTCACATTCTGCCCCCACCTTCTTCCCAGTATCCCTCCCACTACTCTGTCCAGCTATTCTAAGCTTTTCATTCTTGCCCAAGCTTAGGATCCCCTTTCATGTAACTGTGGCATTGCCTGTTCTGTGCCTTCTTCCTGAAATGCTTGTACTTCATTCTTCATCTGAAGTGCTTCTACTTTTTCTTTTGACCCAGCTCAAATATCACCTCCTCTGAGAAGGCTTCTTAGACTGATCCATCTCTATCCCACGTCAGAGTTAGTTGTTCTGTCCCAGTGACCCTTTGGTCCCTGCTTCTCTGTCTGCTGTTACACCACCAAACTGTGTTATGATTGATGAGGTCGCATGATTGTCTCCCCAGTTTGAGGTGTGCTCCTTGAAGGTGAAGGTTGAGACTTATTCGTCTCTCTCTTCTGTATGTAGCACAGAGCTGGACTAGTAATGGCTGCACAGAAAAATCTTGGTTGGTTGAATAAATGAATGAGTGAATGAATGAATGGGTGAACAGGCTCTGCCACACAAGGTAGAGCCATGATGCAGTTGCAGCCTTCCCTACCTCTACCAGATAAAACTGACCAACTAGAACTCATCAGAGTCCTGTTCCTGAGCCAGTCTTAAGCACAGAGCTGTTGCTTTTCACCAGCCAGCTGGCTCAGTTACCAAGCTGGGATGGTAATCGTTAACATGACACTTTAAACATCATAAGATCAGGAGGAACGTGTTTCTAGCGGTTAGTGACTAAGAATAAAATCATGAGGCTATGCCTATTCTGAAAACTAAGTGATGGACCAGAGCTGATTTCTGTGTAAGTACTCACTACTCCCTCTCTCCCAACATATAAAAAGAATTCTTTAATTGTACACTCCTGACTTCTCCCCCACTTCCAAAGAGGAAGGATCCTTGTTGCTGGGAGAGAAGCTAAGTCAAGCTATATAACCCAGTCCTGGGGGAGGAGGAGAATGGAGGTGGAGGCAGAGGGTAGAGGAGTTTTCTTCAGGGATAGGAGGAGAGCCTCTCAGAGCAACTCTGAGCAAAGGAGACGGAAACGAAAATGTAGTAAATGTTTATGAGTTCCAATCTTTGTCTAGCTTCCATAATGACTTGCATGAGGGATGAGCAAAGGCATTCCTTTTAATCTATTTTGGCTATTGTCCTGTGCTTCTGAAATGTGACACTGTCCCAAGGCCCACACACAAGAGTTCAAGTTTTGTAAAAGGTATACCTATAAGTGGAGGAGAAGGGACTGCAAAAAGATCAAGCGTGTCTTTCACTCAGGGCTTTGCTAGCTCCACAGCTGGCTCTGCCAGAGAGAACACAGCCAGGGCAAGCAGAGCCAACAGAAGTCCCAGAGCTGGTAGTTATGGCTGTGGGCGAGGAGACATCCTGGACAGTGAGGCACTGCATCGTGGGGGAGGCGCGGAGGGCGACCCAAACAAGACACTGTCCTCACCATTCCCTGGGGCCCTTAATCCAGGGATGTCCAGGAGTCCGTGGGGATGACTAGAGGGAAAAACTGAAGGGAAACTCAGTCTGGAGCCGGGTTACAGCTTGATGTGGGTACCCTGGGGCAGCCTGAAACTAGACAGGCTTCCACCCCGACCAGGGATGCCCCAGGAGCTGCCAGGCCACCACTGGGTCGTGGAGCTCACTACTGGCAGGTGGTGGCTCTGGGGGCAGCCAGCGTTTCTAATACAGTAAGTACCCCACATACGAACGAGTTCCATGCCGAGAACGTGTTCCTAAGTCCAATTTGTTCGTAAGTCCAGCAAAGTTAGCCTAGGTACCCAGCTAACACAATCGGCTACGTAGTACTGTACTACAACAGGTTTATAATACTTTTCACACAAATAATACATAAAAAACAAACACACACAAAAAATAAAGAAAACATTTTTAATCTTACAGTACGGTACCCTGAAAAGTGCAGTGGTACAGTACGACAGCTGGCACACAGGGGCTGGCATCAAGTGAACAGGCAAGAAGAGTTACTGACTGGAGGAGGGAGAGGAGGTGGGAGATGGTAGAGCTGAAGGATTGTCAGCCATAGGAGACCGAGGGCAAGCTGTATTTCACTCACGCCTGACATTGATGGCACAGGTTCTGGTTCCTTGCTGGATCAATTCTATCTACCCTCTTGAAAAAATGATCCAGTGATGTCTGGGTAGTAGCTCTTTATTTCTTGTCATAGATGACAGTAAAGTGCACAAAAGCACAACCCCTTGTGGAGGATGCACGCACGTGACAATGTATGCAGGACACGTGCACTAGCTTACCTGATTGGACATGCAAATGCATGTTCGCATCTTTGAAAGTTCGCAACTTGAATGTTCCCATGTGGGGGACTTACTGTATCTCAACAATAGTTTACTCAAAGAGAAACCACTGGAGACTGCCCTCAGCTCACACGCCAGCCGGCTCCGTTATGGTGACCACAGCCCCAGCATCGTGATTAGTGGTGATGAACCAGGTTATGACCTAGATTTATTTTGTATACCTAATCATTATGCTGAGGATTTGGAAAAGGTATTTATTCCTCATGGACTAATTATAGACAGGACCGAACGGCTAGCTCGAGATGTGATGAAGGAGATGGGAGGCTGTCACATCCTGGCCCTTTGTGTGCTCAAGGAGGGCTATAAATTCTTTGCTCACCTGCTGGATTACATCAAAGCACTGAACGGAAATAGTGATAGATCTATACCTATGACTGTAGATTTTATCAGACTGAAAACCTACTGTAATGACCAGTCAACAGGTGACATAAAAGTAATTGGTGGAGATGATCTCTCAACTTTAACTGGAAAGAATGTCTTGATTGTTGAAGATATAATTGACACTGACAAAACAATGCAAACCTTGCTTTCCTTGGCCAAGCAGCATAATCCAAAGATGGTCACGGTTGCAAGCTTGCTGGTGAAAAGGACCCCTCAAAGTGTTGGATATAGACCAGACTTCGTTGGATTTGAAATTCCAGACAAGTTTGTTGTAGGATATGCCCTTGACTATAATAAATACTTCAGTGATTTGAATCATGTTTGTGTCATTAGCGAAACTGGAAAAGCAAAATACAAAGCCTAAGATAAGAGTTCAGGTTGAATTTGGAAACATCTGGAGTCCCATTGAAATCACCAGGAAATTTATCAAATATTCTAGTTCTGTGGCCAGCTGCTTAGTAGAACTTATTGCAAGTATCTTCTAAGAATTTTATCTGTTTTGTATTTTAGAAATGTCAGCTGCTGCATTCCCGAACTCTTTATTTGCACTATGAACCTATAGACTGTCAGTACCCTTTGGGTGGATTGTTGTTTGACTTGTGAATGAAAAGTCTCTTAAAGCACACCACCATTGAATGAAAATATTGAGATTGTATCTATAAGAAACATTTAAAGAAAAGAATATATTAGTTTTTTAATTGGTATTTTAATTTTTGTATATTCAGGAAAGAACAGAAGTGATTGAATATTGTTAATTATACCACTGTGTGTTTAGAAAAGTAAGAAGCAGTCAGTTTCATATCAGTGACAGTATTTAGAGGTAACGTTATGTCAGATAAACCATATATCCTGGAATTATTTTAGTCGGTTTCAGCAGTATTAACTATTTTCCCGCTTGTTCAGATTATTTCTGGCGAATCTTTGTCAACAGTTCCTTTTAAATACAGGTCAGTAAGTTCCAAAAACCTACCACTTTTTGAAGTCTTCAGTGTAAAAATCCTTAAAATAAAGGCTGTCTCTTTAAAAGAAAAGAAAAGAAAAAAAGAGAGAAACCTCTGGGATATACACAGAATCTCCCCCAAAGTGGCTGCAGATCCTAAGATCAGAAGGGGAAGATTCTGGGTCAAGGCAAACATTAAAGAGACAGTAACACATATGGGTTAATTAGCTGTGGGGAGAGGAGCTCTTGATCATGGCAGCCACTGTGGTCCAGGCTTATTACTGAAAAGCTGAGCTAGGGAATAGCAAAGGTAAAGCAAAGTGGCTTGTTTGAAGGGAGGCATCTTGGATGGGAAGCAGTGGGGTGCATTTGACTACAAAAGCCAGAAGGTCTGTGGTTGAGGCCTTGCCCACTGCTGACATAAATGACATTGGCCTCTCAGTTTTCACATGTGAAAAATAATATCTCCAATATTTTTTACATGAGAGTGTTTGGCACATAGTGTGCATTCATTCATTTATTCATTCTATAAAAACATTAGGCACTTGCTATGTGCCAGGCAGCAGGCTAGGCACTGGGGACACCGGTAAGCAGGTAGACGTGGCCCCTGTCTTCATGGGGCTTACATTCTACTGGAGGAATCAGAATATTGGTTGAGTCTGGATCCCTCACTGCTTGCCCCTTCTGGGGACCTCTTTCCTGTGGAATGGGCTTCAGCCAGTACTTTTATTTTATTTTTTAACATCTTTATTGGAGTATAATTGCTTTACAATGGTGTGTTTATTGCTGCTGTATAGCAAAGTGAATCAGCTATACATATACATATATCCCCATATCCCCTCTCTCTTGCATCTCCCTCCCACCCTCCCTATCCCACCCGTCTAGGTGGTCACAAAGCACCGAGCTGATCTCCCTGTGCTATGTGGCTGCTTCCCACTAGCTATCTTACATTTGGTAGTGTGTATATGCCCTTGCCACTCTCTCACTTTGTCCCAGCTTACCCTTCCCCCTCCCCGTGTCCTCAAGTCTATTCTCTACGTCTGCATCTTTATTCCTGTCCTGCCCCTAGGTTCTTCAGAGCCTTTTTTTTTTTAGATTCCATATATATGTGTTAGCATATGGTATTTGTTTTTCTCTTTCTGACTTAGTTCACTCTGCATGACAGACTCTAGGTCCATCCACCTCACTACAAATAACTCAATGTCATTTCTTTTCATGTCAGCCAGCACTTTTAGAAAGTGTTAGCTGGGAAGGGAAGACTCAGAACACCAAATTTTAGGACAGATAGGGAAGTAGAATTGGTCTGGCCACAACCATTTTCTCCAGAATAAGGGACTTGTGGAGAAGCTGAAGAGGCCCCACAATAAAGCCAGGAGATGGTTACAGCCTCCCTCCAGGCCTTCCCAGGAAAATCATCCAGGCCTACAACAGCAGCAAAGATAATCACAATTGGCATTTTAACAGTTCTTCTGATATCAGCAGGATACTCAACAGGTCATTTCTACAGACCCACTAGAAAGTCGGAAAAGAGGACCATAGGAGAAAAATGAAAAGAGCTGTGATGATCAATTGTAAAGGTAAAAACACTATAGTGGTGATTTAATTAAGGCTATCTATTTATCCATCTACATACCAGTTCTTTCCCCTCTCTACAGAGAACTGTTTAAAATACAATATATTTCTGTCGTGGTGGGAATATTTTAAGTAAGACATAGGAATGGACTTCCTGACTCTAAGAATTGTTAGGTGCCAACCAAGTAGAGGATTACAGAATGAAATCAGCTTTCTTACATTTGAGAGAACAAACTTGTAGATAAAGTAACCAAAATTGGCCCATATGAATGCTTGTTATCTGATTCTATCCTTCAAGGCCCAGTCTCAATGATTAGTATCTATGGTATGTAAGCAAGACTTGACACCTGCAGGCTGAAGGAGGCTCAATCCCACTTGAAGTCTCTGCTCTCGAGTCTCCCTTTGGGCCTCCAGCCCATCTTCCATCTTCCCCATCAGCTCACTGCCCAAGAGGCTGACCTTCAGGAGCTGTGTGAGTACCGCTTGCCCTATGCTTCACTTGGATTCAGCCAGTGCGAAGCACCGGCAGGGCGTCCTCCAAATAAGCTGGAGAAAATCGAGGTGGAGTATCCCTTCAACCCCCATCCTGATGGTTTGACACCTGCTAGGTTCCTTCATTGAGGCTATAGCTCCCGTTGGGTGGCCCTTCCTCCAGCTACAGTTCTCACCGGGTTCAGGGACATGCTCCCCCATCACACCTTCATGCCTACAGGTGGTAACAGACTGTTGCCTGGACTTCCCTCAACCCTGCTCAGACCTTTGTAAAGAGTCCTTTAACAAACCCTCCCTTAGTCAGCCCTTTGAGTGTATGTGTTGTCTGTCTCCAGCTGGAGTTCTGACTCATACACTCTCTGAATCGGACATGAGGAATTTCTGAAATTTCATTCAACATTTATTTTAACAAAAGTGTTTTGAGCAACTACTTTATACAAATGATAAATGCTGAAAGACTTAATAATATCTAAACATTTTTGAGTGTCTGGTATGTGCCAGCTAATGGACTAAGCAATTTATATAATTTAATCATCACGATAATCTTGTGATGATGTGTTTTTAAACCTCTTTTCAGGTATGGAAACCAGTGTTTGTTATAAATAAGTACCTTGACTGAGGCTACATCACCAGTAAGTAGAGGAGGCAGGATTCATACCCAGATGGGTTTCATTTTTAAACTTATACTTTAAACTTCTTCTTTTTATGGTCTCTTATATACAGTGATAATTATGATAGGGTATTCAGGGAAAAAACAGAGGAGGAGGGAGGACCTCATGTACTAATTGCATACAGAAAACTAGGCTCTTTTTTCAAACTTGAAGACTAGTAGGAGGGCAAACCTACACAGACAGGATGAATGAAATGATAAAATGTTTGGATGAAACGTTTATCAGGTGAACTAGGGGTGGGAGAAGAGGATTATGGAGGGGTGAGTATTATGTGCAGTGATAGGCAGTGATATGTTTAGCAGGTGGTCTCCATCCTCCCCAAAAGCCTGGTTTACAGTGTTTGTCAGTCTCTGTGGCATAAATACTCCCACGATGGCCAATGTCAAGCCACCAATATGGCATCACTGAATGGCACGTGGGGAAAAGATGTGCAAAATTGGCTCTTGAGAGTGGGTACAGGCCTGGTGCTGTGCACCACTGTATTTATGTGCAAGGGTAGGGAGTCAGGAAACAGCACGTGTGTTTGGGGTACTCTAGGTTGGTCAGATCTGCTAGAACACAAGGAACAAGTGGCAGGGGAAGGTGGAATGGGAACAGGGATGAGACAGGAGAAGTGGTAGAAAAGACCATGAGAGAGGGCTTTGTCTGGGGCTGCACTGTACAGTTTGGTACCCACACGTTGCTAATGAGTGCTTGAAATGTGTCTGGTCAAAATTGGGATGTGCTGTAAGTGTAAATTATACACTGGATTTCAAAGACTTAGTAAATATACATATATTATATAATTAATAGATATATGAATATATATAATTAATATATTTGTGTTGATTACGTATTAAAATGATAATATTTGGATATATTGGGTTAATCACATATTTACAATTAATTTCATCTGTTTTCTTTTTACTTTTCAAAATGCAGCTACTAGAGAAAGCCAAACTACATGTGTAGCTCGCAATGTATTTCTTTTAGACAGCTTTGAGCCAGAGAATTTGGACTTTATTCAGCAAGCAGCAGAGAGTCTTAGAAGAGTTTTAAACGGATATGGTCTGCTTCCCATAATGATCCATCTGGTGCTGTGTAGAGTTTGCTGAGCCCAGGCCGGAGGAGGGAAACTTGAGAGAGTCTAGGCCAGAGGGATGCGGCACTGAATGAGGCAGAGGACGTGGGGATGAAGGAGGAGAGAGCAGACTGGGTGGGATAGGGTGGCCGATTGCAGGTGAGAGGTGGGCAGAGGGAGGAATTGAGGGTGATGCCCAGGTTTCTGGCTATACCACTGTCCAGCTGGAGTGGTATTACCAGAGATGGAAGTGTAGGAGGAATGAAGATATCTTGGGGGAAGATAATGTGTTCAATTTCAGACCTGATGAGTCTGAGGTGCTAGGGAGCTTTCAGGTGTCCAGCAGGCAAGTGGGTACAGGGGTCTGGAACCCTGTTGGCACCGTCTACAAAATGCATCCCGAATCAACCGTCTCCTGCCACCTCTGCTGCCTCCTCCTAGTCTAACCACTATAATATCCTGTCTGGATGATCGCTGCAGCCTTCTAGCTAGTTTTTTTGCTGATGCATTTGCCTTGCTTTTTCTAAAGTCTCAATCAACAGGCAGAATAACCTCATTAAAAGCACATCAGAACATGGCATGCCTCCCCTCACAGCCTTCCAGTGAATTCCACGGCACTCACTCCACTCTGTACAGTGGCCTAAGGTCCTATGCGACCTGACCTTGCTACTCTGAGCTCCACTGCCCTCTCCCTCAGTGACTCTGCTTTAACCTCGCTGAGCTCCTTGCTGTTCCTGGGACTCACCAGGAATCCTCCTTGCCTCAGGGCCTTTGCACCTGGTACTCTTCCCTTGGATTTCTGAGGCGCTATCTCCCTCACCTCCTTCAGGTCTGTACTCAACTACCCCTTCTCTGTGAAGACTTCCTGCTCACTCCATCTAAAATGACACCCCACTCTTTCCTTCCCTTCTTTATTTTTTTCCCCAGCTCTTACCACTATTAATCATACTATAAATGTTACTTATTTATCATATTTGATGTCTGTGTCCCTCATTTGAATGTAAACTCCATAAGGCAGAAATTTTCTCTTTTATTTTCTGCTGCATCCCTGAACCTGGACTGGTTCCCGGTGCATAGTAAAAACTGAAATATTCGTTAAGTGAAAGAATAAACTGCAGAAGATCAACGGGCTGAGTATATAAGGCCTAGGAATAAACAAGCCCTTGGAATCCCAGCTCTGACACTAGTCACTGTGACCTTGGACTGGTTATTTACCATCTCTAAGCCTTAATTTTCTCATCTATGAAATGGAGAGATTAATAGTACCTCCCACAAAAGATTTTCGTGAGGATGCCTCCAGCCAAGAAATATTTATGGACCCCCTTCCATGTGCCAGGAGCTGTGTTTAAATGGGGATTAGATGAGAGAATTTACAGAAGAGTTTGACGTTGTGTCTGCCATATGGCAAACCGGCCGTAAAGCCTTTACTGATTATTAGCAGAGGAAAGAGTGTTAAGCAGTCAGGAGACAGGGCTGTGCGAGAGCCGCTGAGCTGGGAGTGTGCGCACTGACCCGGAGGGAGTGGGCAGAGTGCGGGGTGAGGGGAGGGGACTCTGTTGACCTTGCCGATTTCTCAGGGATGAACCCCGTGAGGGGGAGCCAGGAAGCAAGGTGGACTCTGAAGGGTGATTAGGGAGGAGAAGGGGAATTCTGGGGCCATCATCAGCATACCAGTGCCAGAACGGAGCAGAACTGCAGACACAGACTCTCTCCAAAGCCACAAGTCATTACTCCCGGGAGGAGGGACACCGTGGGCGTCCCCCTGCGAGAATCGAGGGGCCATGAGAAGAACACTGTAACTTGGCAGGGTCCCACATACTTCAGACCGGACTAGGGTTGGACTCCTAAGTGCCGTGCCTCACTACTTGAAAATCCCATGAAAGAGCTGGAGCCTCGTTCTGGGCAGCAGTGGACAATGGCTCTTTGTCACCAGCCAGTGAAGAGTAAGTGAGGAGAGTGATGGAAGCTGAGGTCTGAGGGGTGCTGTGTTCTGGGTGTCTCAGATGGTGTGGAGAAGAGGGTCAAGGCCTGGGAGGTCACAGTCAGGCAGGATGAGAGCGTGGAGAACTGAGGGCCCTGCCCTTTCCCTCCGGACCCACCATGGCTCTGGCCCACTCTGCCTTGGGCTGTACCTTGCTCTGGCCTTCCTGGTGGATTATTCTGGAAGACTTCCCAGGAAGTTTGGAGGCCCCAGGGATGAGGGAGCCCAGGATAGCGGTTATTCCAATGATGTGAGCCCCTCAGGCACTCCGGCTTCTTCAGTGCCCAGGAGGCCCTGTGGTGCCACAGAGCCGACAACATGAAGCCGGGGACCCCACTGCACTGTGGGGAGGAACAGGCTGAGAAGTCAAACCCTGAGGTGTAGCCTCTCGCTTTCCACCCACATTAAGCAGAAGCCACAACTTCAAGGCTTACTGTGCTCCTCCCTCCAGCCCTCAGTAGTATATGTTGCGTAAGAGACACCTGCAGCTCAACAAGTAATTGCAAAGTGAATCCTATGTAAGCACCACCTAGGGCGTGAGGGGACCACTACCATCTCCCCTTCACCCCTTTCTGATTTCTAGGCCTTGCCTCCCCCGAAGGTAACTACTATGCTGACTTCTAGAACAATCGTTCCCACGTTTTGTGTGTGTTCGTTTCGTTTTGTTTTTACAAGGCAGTATAGCGCAGTGGTAAGAACATGGATTCTGGAGACAGAAGGTGTTCATTCACTTCTTGGTTCCTCTACTCACTTGCTGCGTATCCTTGGGCCGAATACTTTATCTCTCTGTGCTCACTTTCTTCATCTGTGACGTAAGGATCATGAGAGGATGCAAGCTGATGAGGTTGTTTAAAAGATTAAATATGAGTTAATATATGTGTAGTGTTTAGAACAGTGCCTTGGGTAGTACGGGTGCTCTTTGTAGTACTGTCACCTAAATATACATGCCTTAGCAGACATGGTCTAGTTTGCTAGTTTTTGAACTCTATGCTAACGAATCATACTCTAAAACCAACCAACAAATAAACAACCAAACAGAGAGGTACAAAGCCTGTATGATGACGGCAGCAATGATGATTGAAGGGGAAAAGGATGTGCCAGTGGCTGAAGTTCTGGAAATAGGAGGAGCCTGTTGTGATGGGCTGGGACGTGAGGACAAGAACACACAGGGGTGGCATAAACAGATCATGGGGATTAAAACTCAGCAGAGAGGTGTAACTGAGAGTGTTACTGAGTCTAAGCTCATACTGCTCGTTGCAGGAGAGGCCAGTAAATCAAGTTGTTGGGACAAGGAATAGTGACTTTATTCGGAAAGCCAGCAGACCGAGAAGATGGTGGACTGACTAGTGTCCCAAAGAACCATCTTGCCCGAGGTAGAATTCAGGCTTCTTTTATACTAAAAGGGGAAGGGGTGTGATTGGTTGCTGCAAACTTCTTGGTGTGGAAATCCTTTGTTCTTGCAGCTGCCCAGGTAGGTCATGTCACAATGTTCTTGTAAACCTCAAGCAAATCAAATGTTATTCTCTGTTCTGCAACTTTTTATCTCTATATGAATGGAAAAGTGTTACACCTTTAAAGGTCAGAGCCTTGAGAATGGGCCATCCTGTATATTTCAGGCTATAGGCAGCATGCTTTACTTGTAGCAAAAGCAATGGAATACAGAGGTTAAAGTAAAAGAAGCAGATCCATATGGAGTCAGATCTGTTCTTCCCTATTACAAGAGAACACAGCATGGGTCCAAGGAGTAGGAGGGACTCTGGGGAGTGAGGCAACCTGTCCCTCCTCTCCCACCACCCGGCACCCAGCGTGGTTCTTGTGGAACTCATGCTGCTTCCTTCACGGTGCAGTGCAGACTCCATCTCCGTTCTGCCTCTGGTTGCGTGACGTCACACTTCCACTCCCGGCTGTGGGGCCTGGCTGTAGGTCACTGCCCTGATAATAGATGCTTCAGTTTCAGTGCAGCCTGGACAGTGCCCAGAGCCTCGTGGGCCTCTGTCTCCAGAGGGAACAGCCCTGTGCTTGGGGAACAAGAAGCCCCAGCTCCCAACTGCACTGTGGGCAGAGTTAGATTGAAAATGTCGTTATTCAGCAAACTTGTATTAAATACTTAGAAGTCCCAAATACTTCACTGAACTGAGATGGTTTTCTTTGCTTTCCCTGGATCTGCCCATTCAGTCTTCATACCAGCCCTGAGCTCTCCTGCTGTCTCTGTTTTATAGAAGAGGAGACAGAGGCGGGTAACTGGCTCCCGCTCACACGGCTAATAAGTGCAGGAGGCCTGGCCAGGGCCGTGCTCCTGAGCAGTCACTGCCCTGCTTCACCTCACTTCCTTGCTCAGCAGTCCTGGTTCTGCTCCGCTGGCTATGTGGGCACACTGCTGAACCTCTGTGGGTTTCAGTTTCCCTGCTTATGAGGAGCAGGCCTATGGGCCCCAGTGTTCACATCCCCTGATTCACTGCCCTTCCTGGAGGCCTCCCACAGATGCCGGCCAGCCCTGGGCACCTGGTGACTCCACGAGAAGTAATATCATGGCCTCTGGCCTCCTTAGGGAACTTATATTTGGGGACACAACTGATGATACAAGATGGTAAATAATTAACTTTCCAAAGTGTGATTCAGACCAGGGTGTAAGTAAGGACTCTGGGAGGGCAGCTGAACGAGTCTTGCCTAGTGGAAAAATGGATCATCTTAAAGGAAGAGCAAATTCTCCTTAACCGCTGCTAAAAATTACTTCTCTGTTAGGCAAGGGTCAGAAACACTTTCCTGGCAGACAAGTCATTACCATCTGGCTCCCAGTCGGCCCTACCTGCCCCACCCTCAGCCGGGAGCCCTGTGCAGCTGGTGGACGTGCCTCATTTCAGCAAAAGCATCAACCCTTAGAGGGAGGGTTTTTTCTTCCTCCACATAACATGCTTCCTTATGTTAAAATATTTCTCCACAGGGCTATGCGTGGGATAAAGAGGATGTATGGTGAGCAGGCAGAGCCCCAGAAATAGAGGGCTAGTTGAGATTGTGCAGAAGTCAGTGGATGAACCTGGTGACAGAGACGCCACACACCCTGAGGCTGGTTGCTTCAACCATAAAGAACTAGTTGTGAGAAACACAGTTTGACTGGGTTGGGGCCATGACACCGGGGAATGGAAACACTGGAGACAGTATTTTAAAATGTTGAGCTTGGGCTGAAGAACGAATCTTAGGTTTGTGCTGACTCATACTGTAGCATCGCAGAGCCTGTGGAGAGGCAGCATCTATCCCAGGATTCTTGGTCTCCCACTGTGTCTCTTCCTCTGTTGGTTTTCTTTCCTATGGCTCTGTGCCAGCTTTGCTGTTCATTCTACTACTGCAAGGGATAATACCTTTCCAAGATTTCAGTGTTTAGTAGCAGGCCGATGGCTCACAACTGTACTTTTTACTTTAAAAATTTTATATTTTTATTGAAGTATAGTTGATTTATAATGTTGTGTTTCAGGTGTATAGCACAGTATGTATATATGTATTATATATTCTTTTTCAGATTCTTTTCCCTTATAGGTTATTATAAAATATTGAGTAGAGTTCCCTGGGCTATACAGTAGGTCCTTGTTAGTTATCTATTTTATATACGGTAGTGTGTATCTGTTAATCCCAGACTTAGAGTTCCAGCTGGGAGCTGGCCGTAGGCTCTGGACTCACGAATGTGGCTGCCTCCTGGGTGTCGTCATTCCGAGTCCCACAGGTACCTCTTCTCAACTAAACTCCTCCCAAACTTGCTTCTCCCCATCCGCCTTCTAACTCAGTGAATGGCACCATCACTCACCCTCCCCATCCTCCATGTGCAAAGAGTCACCAGTTGCCTCCACGTCTTTCCACTCCATGCGTGAACCTCAGTTCAGGCCCTGCGTCTCCGTCCTATAGCAGCTCTCTCAGGGGTCCGCCTGCCTTCCAGTTTGCTCCCCTTGAACCCACCCTACACACAGCAGCTAAAGTGCTCCCACAGCACCAATAGGAGGTGTAACTCCCCTCCTTAAAGCTCCTCGAAGCCTGCCAGTTGCTTTGGGGATTCAGCCTAAACTCGTTCAGTGTAAAGCGCCATTCCTAAGTTGGGCCTGGTGTGTCACTCTGAGTCTTCGCTCTCACGGGAACCTCCCTCCAGGCCTGGGCATTCTCTGACAGGAACAGGAGATGGACGAGGTGAACTTGTTAAATGGAAATTACCATCTCTCCCAACACCCGCACTCTACCATATTTCTGAATTCAGAACATCCCAGCAGAGTCCAAGATGCTGTTTCTAAAGATAGCACATCAGAGTAACCTGCTTACAAATCAGTGAGAAGATAACCTATAGGAGAAAAGAATCTGAAAAAGAATCTATACATGTGGATATAACTGAATCACTTTTGCTGTATACCTGAAACTAACAACGTTGTAAATCAGCTATACTTCCATTAAAAGATGCTTTGCTGAAACCAAGAAAAAAAGAAAAGAAAAATACAAGTAGCCTAAGACAATGACAGAAGATAACCAGGATAACCGGGGAAGAAAGCTGGAGCCTTTACTGCTCTTCCAGACCAGAGCCTGTTAGGCCCTCAGTGAACCTTGCCTGTAACTCTCTTATGACATTTCATACTATGTGGCATCTATGTATTTATTTATCACTTGGTTTAGCTCTTACTTTAGAAAGACAGCAGCCCGAGTTTGGGGAAGATGCATCTGTCTGCATCTTCTGTGTGCCTCCTGTGCAGTGCATACCTTCTATGCGTGGAGCAGAGGAGGGTCTCGGTATATGAACGGCCAATTATTAAATCACAATATTATGTCTTTCCCCATCAGCCAGGAATATTTATTTCATCAAACTAGCTTTCTCGAAATATCTCCCCATATTACAAAGGATTATGTTCCTAATGAGTATTTTGCACTTATGAATCAATAATAAAAAGACAAATTCCCTAAGAGAAAAGTTGACCAAAGATGATAGACAATTTACAAAAGAATTTACAAAAGAAACAATACCAATGGCCATGAAACGTATGGCAGAGACTTAATCTCCATGTATGCAGTGAAAGCTACTGTTTGCAGGAGATGGGGAAAACAGGGACTTGCACTGTTGGCAGGAGTGTAAATTTGTAGAACCCTTCCTGAGGGCAATTAAGCAATAATAATTCAAAATTTAGAATTTACATGATCTTTGACCCAACAATCCCAGGACTCTGTCCTCTAGGAATAATCAGATAAGGGTACCAAGTTTATGTGAAAGAATAGTAATTGCAATATTAATAACAGAATAGTTAAAAATGCAAATAAGTCAAGCTTTTATCATAGTGATATGGCTAAATAAATCATGGTACAGCCATATAATGGAATATTATGCACTTGTTAGAAGAGAAGCAAATCTCTAGATATGTGTTTCTACAAGGAAAAATGCGAGCAATATATCAAGTGAAAGAGGCAGGTTATAAAGCATTTTATCCATCTACCCATCCACCCTTCCTTTCATTCTTTCATTCAGCAAGAGAATAGTAAAAGAGTATTATTAAGTCATTAACAGTAATTATCATTGGATCAAGTTAGACTTTTTAGTGCCTTCCACACTCTGTTTCATATTTTGAAGATTTTACAATGAGCAGTGTGGTATATTATTCTTGAAACAGCAAAAACCATGGGTAATGCCAGTTAGGGGGAAAGTTTTTCTTGATTGAAAGAGCAATATGAGAGATTTATCTCTGCTGGCATTTGGGGAACACGTTGCCATATGGGATAATTTTTTATCATGAGGCATCTTGGCTTGGTGGATTAGCCCCTGGTGGCAGAGCCTCGCATCATGTGGAATTTGTCCTGCGTTTTTGACCCCAGCTTTCACTAACTCCTAAGAAACACAAGATAACATTTTCACAGTCCATTCCTGCGCCAGTAAAGGGGAACAAATTACATTTAATTTCCAGCTATCAGTGGTTAAGAATTGTGTGGGTATATGAAATCAGCAAATAATAAACATTTTATCCATTTGTTTTCTCTCTTCTACCTATACTCTCAATCATCATTTTATTTTATTTACTCATTACCAAGACAAAGTGAACTGATTTCTGGTTTTTATTTTGCTCTTCCCCACGTGCTCTTGGCCTGACTTGGTCTTAGAGAACACTGGCCAGTTCCTATTGGTCACTAATTTCTTTTCTACCTAATCACAAAACATTAACTAATACAAGTTTACACTTTTCCTTGGTGTTGATGACATGCTCATCTAACAATGGCTCCTGGAACTTCATCCTTTTTCCTTCTTAGGAAACTGTAAGTGCTTTGCCCTTTGGTCCACCATGTTGATGTCTTTATCGTGATTGGACTTGGTAAACTGAAAGTGGCATCTCTGGATGCCCTGGGAGGATACATGTGTTCTAGAATGTTGGAAATAAACCCTACAGAGATTCCAGGGGCCAGCCATATTGGTAAAGGTTTTAGGCTCCAGTGTTCTAGACTATGCTGAACAACATTCTCTCCAAGGTAAAGGACCAGTGAATGCGTCTGCACCACATACAACCATGAAAGAAGCACAGCTCTTTGGAAGTCCTTCAGGTGCTGGAGGCAATATGTATTGCACTTGGGACAACTGCTCCATCCCATTTATCAGAGGACTCACGTTGCTGGCCATTTTTTTTTTTTTTTTTTTTTTGCTGTACGTGGGCCTCTCACTGTTGTGGCTTCTCCCGTTGCGGAGCACAGGCTCCGGACGCACAGGCTCAGCGGCCATGGCTCACGGGTGCAGCCACTCCGCGGCATGTGGGATCTTCCCGGACCGGGGCACGAACCCGTGTCCCCTGCATCGGCAGGTGAACTCTCAACCACTGCGCCACCAGGGAAGCCCTGGCAATTTTGATTGGGTCTCAGAGCAAGAGGGGGCTCTGCAGCAGGTCCAGGCTGTGGTATAAGCTGTCCTGCCACTTGGGTAATGTGAACTGGAAAATCCCATAGTGCTGGAGGAATCTTGTGATAAATGAGAGCACACTGTGGTGTCTCTGACAAGTTGCATTGGGGGAGTTGCAGTGCAGATCTCTAGGCTCTGGAGCAAGGACATGCTATCTGTTGCAAGAAATTATGCACTTTTTGAATGGAAGCTCTTGGCAGGCTACTGAACCTGGGAAGAGACTGAGCATCTTGCCAGAAGTCGTCAAATACATGTGCATCCAGAGCTACCTATCATGGACTGAGGGCTGTCATTCCCACCAAGTCATAAGGCTGGAGAAGCCCAGCATAATTCATCTTAAAGTGATCATGGTGCAGCTAGGAGTGGGCCTGGGCAGGTCCAGAGGGCATGAGAACACTAACTGACCAAGTTGAACAGTCTCACGTATCACCTGCTTATGTTGCATTGATGCCGCTCTCTAAGCTCATGCTGATGGCCAGGGGTTTCCTATGACCAGTTGGCAAAGGAAGAAAAGAAAATCCAGGCCTAACTCATGGAGGGGTTGACTGGGTCTGTTGGTGTGAGCTGAAAACAGGCTGTTCTGCATTACAGCTCCACTCAGGGGACTCTGAAAAGAATAGGAGGGCAGGAGAAAATCCTCCCCCATGGGCAGAGCTGCAGGCACTGTTTTAGTCTTCCAGTTTGTGAAGAGAGAGAAATGGCTTTAGCTAAGACTATGCCGTGAGTCCTGAGCTGTGGCAAGTGGTTCGGCTGGTGGGTCAGGGGTTTGGATGGAGCAATACTGGGAGATTGGAGATGAGGTGATATGGGAGAAGAGCACACAGAGGGGGCCCAAAGTGTAGGGGTTGTTACATCATCTATGAATGCCCACCAGAGAGAATCTACTACAGAATCAGGGACTCGACAATCAGCTGGACAGGATGACGTGACCCGCTCTCAGCCTTCCCAGTGCCAGCACAGTGGGCCCGTGAAATGGAATCACCATGGTTACAGAAATGAGAACAATGCATATACCCATCATGGCAGAGCAGATGGCCCTGATTGTCATGAGGAGGTAGGCTTGCTGCTGCATCGTGGGGACAGGAAGGAATAGGTTTGGAAATTAGAGGATTTATTGGGACCATATCTTGGTGCCCAGTTTTAGCTGTAGGTGGGCAATTATTGCAACTACAAACTGATAAGAGCATGGTAACCAAGGGTTCAGACTCTTCAGGGATAAAAGTCTGTCCATTTCAGCAAACAAGCCACCTAGGCCAGTAGAAGTGCTGGTGGAGAGTGGGGGGAATCTAGAAAGAATGGTGGAGGAAGGAGATGATGAATATCAGTTCCAACCTAGGGACCAACTGCAGTGGTGAGTGGGGGGCTGCTTTTCTTCTAATGGTCCCACACCAGCCGCTCTCTTTGGAAGACTGCCACCTGGTAACTACACTGCTTTGCCCACAGGTGCAGAGCCCAGAGGTGCCTGGGAGTTTCCATTTCCTCAGGGCCCCCCTTAGCCAAGGGCTGACAGAGTTTGTGAGCATGAGGTCCAGCTCCTTGCCTCGATGGGGACAAACTCACAAGTCTCTCCCTTGTGAGACTCTGCCTGAAATCTCACAACCTTGGGTCCTTCCCTTTCCATGGCCTGTTTCCCTCACTCTCCTATCAGTTTCTTCCAGGGCCGGTCTTACTAAACCACTGCCCTTAGAATCTTCCTCTCAGAGTCTGCTCTGGGTAATCTCCCACTACTTAACGGGGAGATTAACGGGGTGGGGGGTAATAATAGGTCACATTCACTGGGCATCTCCCATGCGCAGGGCACTGTGGTGAGAGCTCTTACATTACCAGGTCCACTGAATCTTCTAGAACTCCCCGCTCCCCGACCCCAGGTGCTGAATAAACTCTCAGCAGCAGAGCTTAGGGCTGTAGGGCACAGGCCCAGGAGCCCAACTATCTGGGGTCAAATTCTGGTTCTGCCAATGACTGGCTGTGTGACCTTGGGCAGGTTACTTTCCCCATCAGTAAAATGGGGATAATAATAGGGTCTGCTTCACAGGCTGTTTATGAAAATTCGAGGAGTTAATGTAAAGCATTGGAATGCTTTGTAGATGTTTGTTAAATGAACAGATACTTCACAAGGGGCAAGTAAGACTTAGAAAGATTAATGAACTTGCTCAAGTTCACCCAGCTGAAGTGGCAAAGTCAAGATCTGTATGATTTCGAAATCCAATCTCTTAACTACGATTGTATGCCACCTCTGGTCAGGCCTACTGCTCCTTTGTTCCCCTTAGTATATTTCAAAAGCCCCACTTTTCTCCGAGACCACCCATCGCTGGCTGGTCTTTGCTGGGAGACCACAGGAGGAGCCTGGGTCTCCCTGTGGCCGCCCTTGTGGTGAGGCTCTCTATCACTGTGGATATTGTCTTGTCTTGGAGGTGCTGCTGTGTGTTAACTCTCAAGGGGATCTCTCCCCAGACCTTCATTTTCTTTATTTCATTGCCACCCCCCTGTTCCCCACGCCTCCCAGAAAAGTAGAGAGAGACTTTCCTTCACTACTGAAGTGATAGCTTATGAGAACCTTTTTTTTTTTTTTTAACTCGGAAATCCTTTCCTCAATTGCCAAGGTAAATGAGATAATAATTTAAAACATATGGAAACATGTAAGGGGGGAGGGAAGTGAGAAAACTCTCACTTGCCACCCATGTGGCTTTCTGAGGTTGCTTCACTCACCCAGCCTTGGCTCACTGGGGCTGTCATCGGCCTCCCCTTGGACTTCGGGATGACACACCTGGCAGGCTTGGTGAATGTCCTTATAAGGCAACTGCGGTGCCGCCCCCGTGTCTTCCCTGGCCTGCTTTTCACCAGGGCAATGAAGCCATGTCCCTGAACTGGGAAGGGAGGGGACAGCTTGCTCTTGATTCTCTAATAGCCCCACTCAGGCGGCTCTACTTCCTCTTCTGATGGTTTGAATGTGAGAAATCCAACTACAGGAGAACCTTAAGAAGGAGGCCATTTATTTCCATGCTATTCACTGAGCAAAATGTATTAGGCAGCTGCTATATGCCATGCTCTTTAATCTCATGGGGTCACCTGAGGATTGTTTACAGGAAAGGGAAGAGATCCAGATGTGGTGCTGAGCTTCAAGGCTGCCCGGGATCCAACATTAGTTTCATTGTTTTTTATTTTTGTGAGGCCCTCAAGGTCCACGCAGGTCCCAGGACTTGGGAAGGGAGGTAACTCCTTTTGTTAGAAAGGAGAAGGGACATCGAATATTTAATGTCATAGGTACCAAGCCCGGTGCTTTACATCCATCACCTCATTTAATTCTCAAGGTTATCTGTGAAGTAGGTATTTGGGTTTACAGTGGAATTTCCCTGAAATATCTACTCTGATCTATCTGGCTGCTCTCTACATCCCGGAGTCAGCCAGGATGAGGCCCCTTGGGTCATTTACATTTTAACCTCAAAGGGTGTTTTCTGTTTTTCAGCCTTAATACTTACGGCTCAGCTCAGGCCCAAAGGTTTCCTCCCAGCTCAGATACCCAAATCAGCTACTCCCACCCACGGCAAGTGCTCGACTCCTGGCTGCTCACAGCCACCAGGGGCCCAGGAGGCCTGGCTGACCTGCAATTCCACCTCCCCACCCACCATGAGGGGAGGGGTGGAGGCCCCAGAACTTCTACGACTTCACCTCTGGGCTCCCGGCTCACACCCTATGCCGTCCCCTTCAGTTAGTCTGCTCGGGATCCAGCTTCCGTGC
Organism: Monodon monoceros; assembly: GCF_005190385.1. Classification (NCBI taxonomy): domain Eukaryota; kingdom Metazoa; phylum Chordata; class Mammalia; order Artiodactyla; family Monodontidae; genus Monodon; species Monodon monoceros. Next base: position 98,151,619 of record NW_021703774.1, read on the forward strand.
TGGGTAAAAGACCAACATCACGTTGATGCTGGGGGTTTCCCAGGGTTTCACCTTCTTTGGAGAACAGGTGCTGCAGACATAAGCGTCTTTATGACCCAGGCTAGATTAATTCCCCCTGCGACGCGTTCTCTCCCATCTCCTCTTTCACAGCTCTTAGCACACGTTTTTCTCATGAACTGCCGGGAGAAAATTGCACTGGAAAATCTGGAAGCATATCTAGATGGCTTCTCTGGGTATGAAATTTCAACCACCCTCCCCTCTGCCAGCTTCCCCCTCCGTCACCTTCCTCCATCCTCGCCTTGCTGCCTCCACTCTGGCCACACTGGTCTCTTGCTGCTCCTTAAACATCTAAGGCTAGGGTTGCCAGATAAAATACAGGTTTCCCAGTTACATTTCAGTCTCAGATAAACAACAAATGATTTTTTAGTATAAGTATGTCCCAAGTTAAATTACTTCTTGCTTATCTGAAATTTAAATTTAACAGAGTGTCCAACCTTTGCTTTCTTTCTCTTTTCTTTTTTTGCTAAATCTTGTGACAATGCCAAGCTCATTCCCGTCACTGGGGATGTTTGTCAGTCACATGACTCCCCCCTCACTGGACTCTGGCCTTGGCCCAGATGCCCTGTCTTCAGGGAGGCCTCCCCTCGTCCCTGCATCTCAAAGCATGGCCCCATCCCGACCTTCCACCTCCCCTTGCCTTATTTCCCCCTCAGCAGCACCTGCCTGACTTGCCCTCACATATGTGTTTTCTGTCCATCTCTCCACAAGCACGATCACGTCATTAAGTCAGGGATTCACATCAGTTTTGTTCACTGCCATGTGCCCAGTGTCTAGAACAGGGCCTGGCACAAAACAGTCACCCCAAGCCATCTGTTGAATGAATGGATTATTCTGCATGATCAGGAGAGAGAATTTTGATTTTTCCCAGTCAGCCCAAGAAAGAGAAGGTAAGAGAAGGCCCTGAGATAAGAGGGGGAAGAGTGGGGAGAGGGGAGGGGAGGAGAAAGACAGAGACAGACAGAGACAGAGTGAGACATAGAGACAGAGACAGGCAGACAGAATGAATTGAGAGAAGAGACAGGATGCAGTCTGAGACCGCTCTCATCTGTGGGTGACTCCAGAAGTGTGGGAGCCCATGCAGCTGCTAGAAGACTTTTGCACGGAGGGGCCACACAATGCATACGATGTAGACTTTGAGAACACAGGCTTTGCCACAGACTCAAAATTTGAGTCTGGGCTCCACCACTTAACACTTGTAAGGCTTTAAGCACGGAATGCATCTCTAGGCCTCAGTTTCCCTATCTGTTAAATGGTAATAACAATATTACCCAGTCGTGGAGCAGTTGGGAGGCGTAAATGAGATACGTGTCAAGCACGTAGCACCAGGTCTGACCCCTGGCAAGTGCAGAAGAGAAAACAGCTGCCAGTGCTCCTGCCATCACAGCCATGCTCCTCCTGATCATGAAATTACGCCCCCCACCCCATGATTGCCTCTTCAATTTTTACTGACTCTCAGTTGATGACCATTTTTAAAAAAGAAGCAGTGGTTTTGTTTTTGTTCTTTTTTGGTAATCACTGTGGCCCATTAGAGATTAGAGAATAGCTGGCGGGTGTGCTCTGGGTGCTGAGAGGCCAGTGTCGCTCTTCTGCCTGTGGAGTGACTCACCCCTCATGCAGCCTCAGGGATAAGTCTCTGCACTCAGGTGGCTTGGAGGTTTTGGGAAATAGTTGCCACCAGTGTTAAACCCAGAGTGTCAGAGGCCCCTGTCGCTGAGCACACAGGACAGGGTGCAGCCTGTCTGGTCTTGACGTGTGCTGGCTCTGTGACCCCTGCACGCCTTAACTACTCAGCTGCACGTTCTTCCTGTGGAAAACAAGATGGTGTTTCCTGGTCTGTCTTCCAGGTTTGGATGACCACGAAATGAAAGAGGCTATGACAAAAGCTTTGGCAACCCTAAACTGCTATATAAAGCCCAGATCGTGTCATCAGCATTGTCTGCATGACAAGGGGGAGGGTGACCTGACTAGCTGACTGGGGATCATGGGCTCTGTGGACATCTTGGTGTCACCCACTCCCTGTACCTCATAGACACACACCCTTTTCCCGGCGCCAGGATCAAATACCACTCAGTGATGTGTCCTTGGGGCGCGGGTTAAAATGACACAAGGCCCTCATTCCTGGGAGCTCCACCACTGCACCCCCCGCAGTCAGGCCAGCAGGTGTCTGCCAGATGTGCGAAGGCAGGAAATTAGCGCCAGCTCTGAATAAACATCTTTGCACTTTGCTATATTGGTAACTGGCTGTACTTTTGTAGGAGTGGACACACTCCTGGAAGTCCCCCGGTTCCCAGCCCCGATGAGACACACACGTTCCAGCCCCTCCCCATCCTAGCCTCACCGTTTCTGGGGAACACTCATTCTTAGGTGGCAGCACTGTCCAGGGCCAGACGATGCCTCCTGCAGCAGACAGGCAGGCTCAGGATGTACTGGTGCCCATGACCTCGGCTTGTGGGCCCAGGCCTTGGCCCAGCCCATAAAGCCAAGTCACCTCTGAGAAACAACCTTCTCTCATTTGACCAGAGCCAGCCCCCAACTACAGCAGGCAGGGTCCTTGCCTCAGGCTGTGCAACTTAATGCATTTATAAGACAAATAATAACCAAGTGACTACTATGCACTATGTACTAGGTGCTAGGAACTCACCAATGAACAAAACCAATACTGAATTTCCCTTCCTTCATGGAACTTCCATTCTAGTGTGGGGAGGGTAGGGGGGACAGAAAAAGTAAATAACTAGATTCTGAAGTGTGTAAACAGATGACAAATGACGTGGAAAATTAGCATGGTAAAGAGGGTAAGGGTGAGTGCAGGGGGAAGGGAGCAGCAGGTTCCACGGGGAGGTCCACAGAGAATGTACCACCTGAGTCAACACCAAGGAGGTGAGCACCTGGGAGGGGAGCTGGGAAACATTCCACGAAGGGGGAACAGCCAGTGCAAAGGCCCTGATGCCTTGGCCACTGCCTGGTGTGTTCAAGCAATCAGGAGACCAGTGCCTAGAACCCAGTGAGTGGGGGAAGTAGTGATTTGGGAAACTAGCAGTGGCCAGGTGTGGAGAGCAATCCTGGCAGGTGGCAGCGGGAGAAAAGTGGTTCAGAATCAGCTGGTGGCAAGGGCTGGCTCTGGTTTGGGAGTCCTTGAAGTCTTCATAATGTGGGAATGCCTTCTTTAAGGAAAAATATGAAATTACAAATATGAAATTAAGCACAGGGTTTTGGAAATGCAAGCGAGGGCCCCTGAAGCTTAGGTTCCTTAACTTCCCGATGGTGGAGCTGTGGACCCAAGGCCTGTGCTTGGGATGGCTCCGGAGGGCCCCACTCACCCCAAGGCAGCACCCTCCTCCCTCTCTCCCTCCCCTACAGCATTGCCCTTCTGTGACTTCTCTCCTGGTCCAAGCTTCCCGTGACATCCATCTTAACCAGTGTTTGCACAGATAGCAATGGGGACAGAGAGAGGACCTGAGGGACCTCCGTGTCCCCAGCCTGGCCACATGGGTCAGAGTCCAGCCAGCAGGGATGACCGTGACAGTGAGGGTGGCAGGGAAGCCCCCCTAGGAGGGGAAGGACAGGAATCACGTCTCCGCAGAGGACATTTCTCTGATTTTGTGGTTCTGTCCCCATCCAGGAAAAGAAACCAGGAGGGCAAGCACACACTCAACATGAAAGGAGGCTGGGGTCCTCCTCCAGGCCCCCCACTGTGACCCTTCAGGGAGTAGCTGCACGGGGCTGGGTCCCGGAAGATGAGCTGGGGGACTCTCTTAAGCTGGCTGGTGAGCGCCACCCAGGGAGGCCCAGGCCCTGCTTTGGAAACCAGGAAGGGGCTGGGGACAGGAGTGGAGCAGGCGGGGAGAGTGAAGAAAGGAATTATTCAGAGACCAGTTATGAACTATTAGCAGTGGGGAAAGAAACCAAGATGTTTGGGGGAGTAGTCCTTACGTTCCTCTGTGTGATGTGGCTTCTGCGGGGCCTGGTTAAATACGAACTATGCCCTCCCTCCCTCCCTTCCCTCCTTCCTCCCTTCCCTCCTTCCTCCCTTCCTTCCTTCCCTCCTTCCTTCCTTCCTCCCTCCCTCCCTCCCGCTCTTCTTTCTCTCTCTTTCATTCATTGATGAGAAAAGATCCCATTTAAAAGTAGCTGGTGTATGTAGACCCTTCCCAATTAAAAAACATAATAATTTTTCTTTAAAGTGCCAATTGCTATCTTTGTCTAGATAGAGACATTTAAGCAAGTTTGGATATGATATGGAAATTCTGATTAATTTGTTTGAATGGGACTCTTTTTTTTTTTTTTGCGGTACGTGGGCCTCTCACTGTTGTGGTCTCTCCCGTTGCGGAGCACAGGCTCCGGACGCGCAGGCTCAGCGGCCATGGCTCACGGGCCCAGCCGCTCCACGGCACGTGGGATCCTCCCGGATCGAGGCACGAACCTGTGTCCCCTGCCTCGGCAGGCAGACTCTCAACCACTGCGCCACCAGGGAAGCCCTTGAATGGGACTCTTGTTGTAATATAATCTTTTGTCTTTTGGAATAAATCAACCAAGAAGCATTTATAGCACAGCTGCTATATATGCAGTTTTATTTTAGGGCGTCCTTATTCAAGGAGGTTGAATCCAAAATCCTACTCCTGGAGGTGATTTTGGTCTGGCTGTGAAGTCAGTGCTTATACCTGTGGGGAGATGGGTCGATGGCGCCATGGCATTGCTTCTCAGGCCTTACACTTGACTATTTCTCTTCTTATTCAATACGTTTTCCCTGGACTGTCGCACCCACACCAGAGACATCACCACCCTCTGTCAAGCTTTCAGTGCCAAATCAGTCTCCAGCCTGACTTCCCGCTACCTCCCAGGTGCTTTTCCAGGATGCGGAGGACTGCGGGCTCACTCCCTGAAACCCCCTCTCCCTTTGGGGTGGCCTGCCTGAAACACACGCATCTGACCACAGCCCTGGTCCAGCCAGGAGCCTCCACTGGTCGCTGTTATCCACATCAGAGGTCCGAACATCCGGAAATGTAACTTGTTTTTCAAGTAAAGTATTGCATTGAACACTAGTAGAGGAAAGATGGGAAGTTATTTTATTGGTAGACATGTACTTTACAGGCAAATGTTTTTAACATTTGCTTGCTCTAAAGCCAGCCACTCTGAATAATGAGGCTATTTTCAAAAGCATAAACATTTGACATTTATGGTCATGGATGCACTTGCAGTTTTTATTTTTTAATTCATTAATTATTTTAGTATAGGTGATTTACAATGTTAGTTTAGTTTCAAGTGTACAGCAAAGTGATTCATATATAGATAGATAGATAGATAGACAGGTAGATAGATATAGATATAGTCTTTTTCAGATTCTTTTCCATTATAGGTTATTGCAAGGTATTGAATATAGTTCCCTATGCTATACAGTAGGTCCTTGTTTTATCTATAGTAGTGTGTATCTGTTAATCCCAAACTCCTAATTTATCCCTCCCCCGCCCTTTCCCCTTTGGTAACCAAAAGTTTGTTTTCAGTGTCTGTGAGTCTATTTCTGTTTTGTAAATAAGTTCATTTGTATCATTTTCTTAGATTCCATCTATAAGTGATATCATATACTTTGTCTTTCTCTGTCTGACTTACTTCATTTAGTACGATAATCTCCAGGTATATCCATGTTGCTGCAAGTGGCATTATTTCATTCTTTTTTATGGCGGAGTAATATTCCATTGTATACATGTACCACATCTTCTTTATCCATTCATCTGTCAATGGACATTTAGGTTGCTTCCATGTCTTGGCTATTATAAAAAGTGCTGCAATGAACAATGAGGTGCATGTATCTTTTCAAGTTAGAGTTTTCATCTTTTCTGGATATATGCCCAGGTGTAGGATTGCTAGATCATATGGCAACTCTATTTCTAGTTTTTTAAGGAACCACCACACTGGTCTCCATAGTGGCTACACCACTTTACATTCCCACCAACGGTGTAGGAGGGTTCCCTTCTCTCCACACCCTCTCCAGCATTTATTATTTGTAGACTTTTTGATTATGGTGCACTTGCAGTTTTAGATCAGCCTCAGCATCCAATTTATTCCTGTATTTGCTTCTGTTGCCCAGTGTTGAGAAAGTTTGGCTCAAGATATAAGTAATAAAACTAGCAACATTTTTATGTTTTATTTTTACACATCTTGCCTTGCCATCCCAGGATGCTCTTAATTAAACAAATCCAAGATCTTGAATGCAGAGTAGGAGAAAATGTTGAGTCGAATATTGAATCATTAACAATATCTAACTGCTTTCATTGCTTATGTTAAATGCAAAATTCACATCAGAAGTAGCTCAGAGTTAAGATAGGTGCTCATGCAGTATTATCCTGACTGCACAGCTAACCATTATGCAGTAGGGAGTGAATGTGATCACCTAGGTTTTGTCAGCCTGCATTTGGTTGTTCAGTTTACCATGGTCATGTATCTGTACAAATTGATGCAAGAGGGCATACAGACCTGGATTTTGAGAAATCACCCATAAAGAGCTACAGTCTTTCTAATAAGTGACACCTTTATTGAATATTCAAAATCATGAACCAGATCAGAAGAAGTGATCAGTTCTTACGGTATCAAAGAGCATTTGCCCAGCGACAGGAATTAGTGCATTTGTGGTCTCTGATATGTTAGCATTTGATATAAAGCACTCGTGACTATGTTGATATAAAATTACAGTTGATTTTTTAATGATTTAAAGTACATATTTTGGGTAGCTTTTTTTTAAAAAAAGAAAAATCCATGGACAGAGTCCAAAAGCCAAGAGGTAAAAGAAGGATATTTAGTGACAAATAAATCTCCCTCCACCTCATCCTCAACCAGTATTGTTCTCCCCAGTATTTTTCTTCACTGTTACCAGTTTCTTTTAATCCTACCAGAGACATTCTGTGTGTGTGTGGGAGTGTGTCTTAATTTGGGCTACCCTAGAAACAGACCTTGACACAAGGATTTAAATGAAGCTATGTATCTGGGAAGAGCTCCCAGGAGACTCCTGCAGGGGCTGGGGGTATGAGAATGGGGACAGAAGGCAGCCAATAAAGGGAAGATCATCGAGTAAATTCCACCATGAACAAACAGAGCGTAATGCCACCAGGGAACTCTGGGAGCCAGCATAGGGCACGTGGCCCAGTATTATTTCTCCTGTGGGGAAATGAAGCTGGTAATTTATAACCAACTGCATTGTTTGAGGGCTGTGCGGTGTGGGCAACCAGCCATGTGGCCGGGCACAGTGGACCCTGGTGGTCAGAGAAGACTCTCAGTCAAACAAATGCAAGAGCTGGCCCTTTAGAGTGTGCAGGTGTGCCCTGAAATGGTAAGGAGCACGAGGTGTGGGCAGGGCACCAACAGCACCTGCTACAACATTCTCCTAAAAACATTTGAATGAAATTTGAACCAAACATTTGCAGCAACCGTGGCCTAGCCCCGCGATTGCCAGGCTTCCACAGAGCCCAGTCTGAAGGCCATTAGCATTCGTGGGAGCAGCAAACGAAGCTTTCCAGGGTCTGGCTCCTGTCAACTACTTCTGGTTCCTTTCCCTCCTTAATCACAGTCAAGTTGTCACCAGTGATACAAGCGATTTGTGCTGGTGGGCCCCACCGGATGGTGGAGCACACCTCCCTGCCTTTTCTCGTGATGCTGTCTTGGCCTGGAAGCACACTTTCCCTTCCTCTTAGCTGCCTAATGCTACTTGTTCTCCAGATTCAGGTGAGTAGAAAGAATAAACTTTCCTTTTGGTGTAGTAGAGGGCTCACTGAGGTGTTTAGCCCAGAGCCTGACAGAGACTGTGCTCTCAGGGGTGATTATCTGCCCATATCCCCATCTGTCTTATGCCTTGGGGAACCTTTCCTGTCACCCCTGGGCTAGATTGGGATTCCACTCTGCGCACTGTCCTAGCACCCTGGGCTCACCTATTGGAATGATCTGTTTGCCTGTCTGTCTCGCCCAGCTGTACCAGGAACTTCTTCAGGGCAGGAAGCAGGCTTTGCTCACCTCTGAATCCCCGTTGCAGGCAGTATGGCTCAGTAGATGCTTTTGAACAGAATTCAACAGAGGGCACTGCACAGTGCCCCTTCTTTGCAGTATTTGGAGGAATCCTGAGGGAGCAATTGCTGCAGACAAGGTGGCCCTTGAATGTGTGTTAGGTGGCCTTGAATAAGACACATGCCTGTAAAGGAGGTTGCTGCCTCCTTCCTGGGGAGAGACCTGTAGACCTGCTCCTTAATTTGGCATGCAAGATTGTTTCTGCTCTTTTCATTTTTGTATTTGTTTAATGGATAGTCAGTTCCTCAGTCCATAAATATTTTCTGAGTCCCTGCTATTCTGGGCACCATTCTAGGGGATGGAGGTATAGGGGTGCACATGACAGAAGGAGGTCCTACCTCAAAGAACTTCCCTCCCTTGGAAGGTGTAGAATAGTACAGAATGGAATATTCATTTGGACTAGCCCACTGTCACTGGCGGGATCTGAAGAATCTGGAACAAGTGGGGCTCATCAGGGCATGGCTGATGGAAACCCCAGGCAGTTGTAAGTAAAGGCATGGGGGCAGACATCCCAGTAGGAGGAGGGAACCAAAGGAGGTCAAGGACAGCCGTCATTTAGAAACATATTGAACGCATCTGTGGTCAGCATATTGGAAGTAACAAAGAGATAGAAGCCTCAGTCCGTCCCTGTGAAGATCTGCTGTCTACAGTGGGAGAGGAAAGTCACAGTTATCCTGAGGATTATCAACAAGTAAGGACCATCCAGGCAACCATTTTTAAAGACTTTTTATTTGAAAATAATTATAGACTCGAAGAACGTTGCAAAAAATAGTACAGAGAGGTTGTGTGTACCGTCACCCAATTTCCCCCAGTGGTAATGCTTACATAACTACAGGACAACACCACAGCCAGGAAACTGACATTAGTAAAAGGCACAGATCTTGTTCAGATTTCCTTTGTTTTACATATGAGTCTACAAAATCATTTCACATGTGTAAATTCACATAACAACCATCACAGTCAAGATACAGAAGAGTTCTGTCACCACAAAGATATCCCTGGTGCTACACGTTTATAGTCACCAGCCCCCGCCCCCCCAACCCCTGGCTAGTGTTGAGTTTTGAAAGTTCTTGGTGTTCTAGACATGAGCCCTTGGCCACATGTGCGGTTTGCAAATATTTTCTACTTGTCTATAGCATGTCTTTTCATCCTCTTTACAGGGTCTTTCGCAGAAAAAAAGATTTTAATTTTGATGAAGTACAACTTAATTTTTTCTTTTATGGACTGTGCTTGTAGTGTCACGTTTAAGAACTCTTCATTTTTCTCTAGGTTTGAAGGTTTTCTATGTTTTCTTCTAAAAGTTTTATAATTCTACATTTAAATCTATGGTCATTTTTCAGTTAATTTTGTATAAGGTGTGAGGTTTGTTTCAAAGTTCTTTTTTTTTGCCTATAAATATTGAATTGTTCCAGCGTTTTCTGTTTTAAAAAAACTATCCTTTCTCCATTGCGTATCTTTTGCTCCTTTTTCAAAAATCAGTTGGCTGACCTGGGCCTGCCTGATGGTGTCCCCATGCCTGACAAGTACTCCTGGCAACGAGTTGCTGTAGAACTCAAATCTCTGCTGGGCAAGGATGTTTTGTTCTTGAAGGACTGCGTGGGCCCAGAAGTGGAGAAAGCTTGTGCTGACACAGCTGCTGGGTCTGTCATCCTGCTGGAGAACCTTTGCTTTCATGTGGAGGAAGAAGGGAAGGGAAAAGATGCTACTGGGAACAAGGTTAAAGCTGAGCCAGCCAAAGTAGAGGCCTTCCAAGCTTCGTCTTCCAAGCTAGAGGATGTCTATGTCAATGATGCTTTTGGCACTGCTCACCGAGCCCACAGCTCCATGGTGGGAGTAAATCTGCCAGAGAAGGCTGGAGGTATTTTGATGAAGAAGGAGCTGGACTGCTTTGCCCAGGCCTTGGAGAGCCCAGAGCGACCCTTCCTGGCCACCTAAAGTGGGGCGGAGCTAAAGTTGCAGACAAGATCCAGCTGATCAATAATATGCTGGACAAAGTCAGTGAGATGATTATTGGTGGTGGAATGGCCTTTACCTTCCTTAATGTGCTCAATAGCATGGAGACTGGCACTTCTCTGTTTGACGAAGAGGGATCCAAGATCATCAAAGACCTGATATCCGAAGCTGAGAATGGTGTGCAGATTACCTTGCCTGTTGACTTTGTCACTGCTGATAAGTTTGATGAGAATGCCAAGACTGGCCAAGCCACTGTGCCCTCTGGCATACCTGCTGGCTGGATGGGCTTGGACTGCGGTCCTGAGAGCAGCAAAAAGTATGCTGAGGCTGTTGCTCGGGCTAAGCAGACCGTGTGGAATGGACCTGTGGGCGTGTTTGAATGGGAAGCTTTTGCCCGAGGAACCAAAGCCCTCATGCATGAGGTGGTGAAAGCCACTTCCAGGGGCTGCATCACCATCATAGGTGGGGGAGACACTGCTACTTGCTGTGCCAAATGGAACACGGAGGATAAAGTCAGCCACGTGAGCACCGGAGGTGGGGCCAGCTTAGAGCTCCTGGAGGGTGAAGTCCTTCCTGGGGTGGTGGATGCTCTCGGCAATGTTTAGTACTTTCCTGCCTTTTGGTTCCTGTGCATAGCCCCTAAGTCGACTTAGTGCTTCCTGCATCTCCACTTGGCATTAGCTAATATCTTCCCCCATGTCAAGATTTGGCTAGTGGCCAAGAGATATAGCGCCAGGAACCCTTAAACAGTTGTACGGCATCTCAGCTCACCTTTACCGCACCCTGGATTTGCCTACATTGTTCAAGTTCCCATTTGAATTTCTTAGAGACTAAACCATTGTGCATTCTAGAGTGCGTATATTTATATTATGCCTGTTAAAAGAAAGTGAGGTGTGTTAGCTCAGTTCTCTTTATGAAGTAGCTTATTCTGATTAGCTTTGCCATTGTTTCACCACTCAGCATGGAAACAAAATGAAATGCCAATTGTTGGTAGGGAGGGAGATGAAGTTGGTGATCTATTAAACAAATAATAAAAATATTCATTGGGAAAAAAAAAACAGTTGGCTGTACTGGTGTGGATTTATCTCTGGCTTATCTATTTTGTTTTATTGGTCTGGGTATTCATTCCTCCATAATACACATTGTCTTGATTACTGTAGTTACATAGTAAATCTTAAAATTGGGTAGAGTGATTCCTTCCTCTTTATTCTTCTTTTCTAAAATTGTTTCAGCTATTCTAATTCCTTTGCCTTTCCACATATATTTATAATAATCGTGTCAAAACCTACACAAATTTTGCTGGGGTTTTGATAGAAATTGTGTTAAACCTATAGATCAATTTAGGGAGAATTGACATCTTTACTGGGTTGGGTCTTCGAAGCTGTGAACACGGTATGTTTTTCCATTTATTTACATCTTCCTTAATTTCTTTCATCAGTGTTTTGTTGTCTTCAGCAAACAAGTCCTGTACATCTTTTGTTATAATTATGCCTATATATTTTATTTACAGGGATGGTATAAACGGTATTATGTTTTTAATTTTGGCTTCCACATGGTCATTGACAGTATATAGGGATACTATTGATTTTTGAATGTTGACCTTGTATCCTGCGACCTAGCTAAGCTATTAGGGCTAGATGGGTTTTGTTTGTTTGCTTCATTTTTGTTTTGGGCTTTTTAAAAAAGATTCTTTGGGATTTTCTGCATAGGCCATATGTCGTCTGAAAATAAGGATAGTTTTATTTGTTCCTCTCCAATATGTATGCCATCATGGTGGATTATCAACTATGAGAATCATCCAGGCAAAAAATGTATTTAATTCCAACGATTCTGTTTTCTTACTCTTTTCTAGATTATTTCCCCTTGTCTACTGTGTTTTCAGGGAACACAGACTCACTCTTACATTAGATCAAACAACTATTATTAGGAAAAATATCTGGAAATAATAAGATTAACACATCGTATAGCCAAAGAGGAAGGACTGGGGGACTTTTCACATCCCGCCTGCTCCCTGAGGAAAGGTCATCGAAAGATGACTCTGGGTACTGTGTGTTCCCTTGGGCCACAGGGCCATCTGGGCCTCAGCTAGCCTTCTCGATGTTCCCCCAGTGAAAAGCAATCCTTCTTCCAGGACTGGCCCAGGTTGGGACGCCCTGAAGGCAGACTGGGATGAGGGACTGACCACGGGGTTGGAGGGGAGGTGGAGGGAGTCCTTGGGAAGGTTGAGGAGGGCCTCCCCTCACATTGATCCAGATGGGTTTTCAGCAGGTGTGTGGGAGACATCACTGTCCTTTGCTCTGAGCTGAGACACAGCTTCTACACGTCCCGTGGGATGGGGGTCTAGGTGTTATTGAAGAGAAGAAAAACAAGACAGTGTTCTTCTTCCCACTGGTGATGAACCTGGGCCATGCAAGGGGGACTGTGTCCTTGACACCAGGAAACTGAAGCCAGGGCTCAATGTGCAGACCCCAGAATCGTACATGATGTATAAGCAATGCTGTGTGAGCAAAACGATCCTGTACAATGAAAGTTCTGCTTATCCAGATGGCTTAAAGTTTTTTAATCCCAGTGCTATTTACTTTCCTGATAAAGTGTTGGGTGATTCATAGCTAAAATATACTGAAACATTGTACCATGTGCAATGCTTAATCCACACATTTGTTAAAGGTGGGTAAGTTTAAAGAGGTTGAAACAAAGGGAATGCAGTTCCCTGATAACATGCTTAGCTGTGGAGAGATTTATTTAATCTAGAATAGTAAGATATTTTTATCCACTTTCTGAAAACAAAGAGATTTTTTTTTAATAAGTTTATTTTATTTATTTATTTTTGGCTGTGTTGGGTCTTTGCTGCTGTGCGCGGGCTTTCTCTAGTTGCAGCGAGCGGAGGCTACTCTTCGTTGCGGTACTCGGGCTTCTCATTGCCGTGGCTTCTCGTTGTGGAAGCATGGGCTGTAGGTGTGCGGGCTTCAGTAGTTGTGGCTCATGGGCTCTAGAGCGCAGGCTCAGTAGTTGTGGTGCACGGGCTTAGTTGCTCCGTGACATGTGGGATCTTCCCGGGCGAGGGCTTGAACACGTGTCCCCTGCATTGGCAGGTGGATTCTCAACCACTGCGCCACAGGGAAGCCCAAGAGATGAGTTTTTTAAAAGCTAAGGCTATCTTGAAAATGGTAAACTGGAAAAAAATTTAAAGGCAAATTTAGTTAATGGGGGTAGTAACTTCTTATTGTTTCCGTGTTCTATACCACACCATACATGAATTAATAAGCTCTTACAGTCTTGCAACTATGAGGCTGGCAAGTCCCTCGATCTGCTGGATGAGTCTGCAAGCTGGAAGCCCGGGAGAGCTGGGGGTTTAGTTTCAGTCCAAGTCCAAAAGCCTGAGAACCAGGAGAGCTGATGGTGTAGTTTGTGTCCAAAGGCTGGCAGGCTCAAGACCCCGCAAGAGCCGATGTTTCAGTTCAAGTCTGAAGGCAGGAAAAAAAACTGGTGTCCTATTCTGAAAGCATTCAGGCAGGAGAGGTTTCTCTCCTACTCAGAGGAGGATCGGCCTTCTTGTTCTATTCAGAGCTTCAACTGATAGGATGGGCCCACAAGCATGAAAGAGGGCAACCTGCTTTACTTGGTTTATACCCTCACGGAAACACCGAAAATAATGCCTGACCAAATATCTGGGCACCGCGTGGCCCAATCAAGCTGACATAAAATTAATCATCGTGGAAACATAGGCACGGACCAGTGAAAGACTATTTCAAAAGAGCGTGAAGTTCTGGAGCGGACTTCTGATTACCTTCTCAAAGAGGACCAGGTTTTCTTATCTGCCAGTTGAGAAAATGTTCCTTACCCCCTTGTAAAATCTGAATGCTTTCTTAAAATTACAATAATGAATATCATTCACTGTGTACCTACTCTGTGCTGTTTGCTTAGCAAACATCTCACTTAATCCTCTCACTAACCTCTCACTTAGTCTTCTCACTAACCCTGCTCTCTACTAAGTTTATTCTCAAAGGAGGGGATGTAGTGGCATCTACATATGAGAAAACCAAGGCTCAAAGAACTGTATACTCATCAGTGTTTACAGTACCTGGAACACAGTAGGTGTTCAATAAATATGTGTTGAATGATGTTAATTAAGCCTCTTCTTAAAGGCCATACAGCTAGAAATGGTAAAGTTAAAATTCAAAACCAGATCGTTTGACCCCAAAGTCAACGCACTTTAGGGAAAACTAGTGAACACAGGCAGGGTAGAAAATATGTTACTTGGAGTTTAGGCTGTCGGACCACTGGCATTTCATATGACTCCTACATGAAGTAGGCCGACGTGACAGAGCCTGAAAAAATTCCAGTAATTCCAACAAAGCTGGTCAGCCTCTGGTACAGGTCCTTGAAAGTGACCTTGAGCCATTAAACCACACACATCGGCAGACATTAGCTCTAGTTCTGGTTGACTCAGAAACTCAACAGCCCTATTCCTGGCATGATTGAGCATAATTTTCTCCCTGTTATTAATTCATCCTTAGAATGCTTGGGTCATAGCTAGAAAGACAGGGTCAATATATGTTTCAAAACTGTCTGGTCTCTCTCTGATGAACAGTGCTCAGTTGGTGGGGGATGAAGTTGAGGGAGGAGGGCTGGTTATTAATTTCACAGCAGTTATGTTGTTCAGCCTCAGTGAGATGTTTATCAAGGGGCTAAGATTCTTCCCAGTAACTTATTAGCTATATTTGGAAGCATGTCAAGTCTTGGAGGCCACAGGGCGCTGTTTGATGTTTTTCGGCAGTGATTCATGACACAGAAGGTATCTTAATCACTCACTCCCCCGAGGATCTTCTCAACTTTCAACCCAAGGGCAACTTTACTCCAGGAACATGGGCCCTGAGCATACCTTACTGTCTCCCTGTCCTGCTCCCTTCCAAGGCTATGGGAAATCTGTTTTTCATTTTCAAAGAAAATGTGTAGATTAATTTTAAAGGAGAATTTTGCTATTTCATCTGAACTTGCCAAAGACTTGATAAGATCTCAAAAAGGACAATGTGGTTCTTCCAATTATTTTGGACAATTGGTGGTGAACAGTCAGAAGGGAGGAAAGTTGGGAGTCGTTTAAGAAAGAAGATTCATCCAAGCAGAGACCCGTGAAAACGCCCTATTGTCTAAAACCAAAATGAGTCATGTTGTGCAAGAACAGTTAGTGGTTGTTCCTGGGAGGGACATGTTGACCTCCAACCTAAACCTGGAACTGGAGCCAGAGCCTTCGGTTTGGGCGGTCTTTCTCTAGGATATCATGTCTGCTGCAGTGTTCCAACTTCAAATCACATCTGGAATGTGGTCTTGCCTCTTCTCACTGTGGCTGTTACTACCACCCTCATCTGCACCCCCATCATCTCTCCCTGGTGTTGCCACAAAAGCCCGCTTCCCGGCCTTCCTGCAGGCCATTTTCCTCACCGCAGCCTGGATCATCTGTTACAGCCCAAGTCACGTACGCCTCTACTCGCTCAAAAGCTTCCCGTGTCTCCCCACGTTACTAAGAGTAGAAGCCACAGTCCTTCCATGCGCTCCGTGATCCAGCCATGCAATCCGGCCCCTCCCTTCCCTTGCTGACCTCCTCTCCTACCTAAAGATAGGACCCAAAGCAAGGGCTCAGACTTCACTTTCTGGTCTTAGGTTGGAGGTCAAGGCTTCACCTCAACACGTCCCTTCCAGAAACAACCTCTGCGTGTCTTGCACCTCCCTTGTCCTCCGATCTCATCATGTTTTAGGCATGGGCCCGTTTCCCATGGGCAGCCTTGCTGTCCCCATTTCTCGCTCTGCTCCAGCCACATTGGTGTGATTGCTCTTTCTCAAACACACCAGGCTCTCTCTGCCTCAGGGCATTTACACTTGCTGTTCTCTCTGACTGGAATGCTTTTCCCCCAAATAATTACATGACATGCCTCATTTCCTTTAGGACTCTGTTCCTATGTTTCTTTCTTCTCTGACGGTGTTATTTACAGTTGCAACTCCTTCTGCCTACCATCCCTCCACCCTGGTCCTCCCTCTCTTCTTTTATCTTTCTCATTAGCACTTGTCATGAACTAACATACTATATATTTTATTTATTATATTTTGCCAATCCACGGGGCAGGGATTTTTTGGTCTATTTTGTTTATTGTTGTATCCTCAGTGCTCAGAAGCATACCTAGCACATCATAAATCCACATTACATATTTGTTGAGTGTAGAAACGAATAAATGAAGCATTAAATGAAAAACTAAACCCAGTCTTGAGCTACATGAGCACGGTGTGGAGAACAAGCTGCTTACTCTAAAGAAACGCATGATCCGTTTGGGAAGACAGTTCTGGGAGCACTGGCCGTTCAAGGTAGTTTTGCCGTGAGACACAGAGACTCGCTCAAAAAAAACTCTCAGGGGACTTCCCTGGTGGTGCAGGGAATCCGCCTGCCAATGCAGGGGACACGGGTTCGAGCCCTGGTCCGGGAAGGTCCCACATGACATGGAGCAACTAAGCCCGTGCGCCACAACTACTGAGCCCGCGCACCTACGGCCCGCGAGCCACAACAAGAGAAGCCACCGCTATGAGAAGCCTGAGCACTGCAACTAGGAGTAGCCCCCGCTCGCCGCTACTAGAGAAAGCCTATGCGTAGCAACGAAGACCCAACACAGCCAAAAAATAAATAAATAAAATTAATAATTAAAAAAACATACTCTCAGAAATTGGGGTTGATTTTAAGGACACCTGTGGACTAAAATAGGTCCAAGAAGCAGAAAGCCCTCAGGAGCCGAGGGCAGCATTGGGAACCCCCTCCTTTCCTTTTCTCCCATGGTTTCCCCCTCCTACAGAGCCTCTGGCCCATCTCGGAGGCCCTGGTTTGTTCTCCTCACCTGCCAGGCTGCCCACCCCATTCCCCACTCTCTTGTCCAGATCCCACGAGGGCTGCTCTGCCTGATGTTCACTGTCCCCCTGTTGGACAGAGGCCCTCACACCTCGTGGGCCACTGGACCCGCCCACGGGTGAGCTGCCCTTGACCAGGGACCTACTCTTACAGCCTCACTCTACTTTGCTGAGCAGGGACCCAGGCTCAGGTCAGTCAACCAAGGTCAGGACAGGAATAATACAAGACGGTTTGGAATTCTTTGAACTTTCTATGCATTACTTGTAATTATAGAAAAACTGAAAGTGTAGATAAGAAAAAATAGGTTAAAATCCTAACTACTATTGACATCTTGGTATACCCTTTTCCTGGCATACGTAATATGCTCATTGTTTTTATAAACACTTTAATACACTGTATCTACTATGTATCTACTATGCATATTATTTTATATTTTTGTTTTTATCACATATTAATCATATTTCATGAGCATCATTCCATGTCATATCCAGAGATACACTGGTATTTAATTATTGAATAATGTTTCATTTTATAGGCATGGTATAATTTAGTCAACCAATTCCCTGTCCTTGGATACTTAGGCCGTACCTAGATTTTGCTACTATAAGAAATTGCTGAAGGGTAGTTTTTTTGTATAAATCCATGATTACTTTCTTAGAATGAATTCTTAGAAGCAGGATTTCTGGGTTAAGGGGCATAAACATTTTAAAGGTAATAATAGCTGACATTTATTGAACACTTGCTATATACCAATTACTTTACATGTCACAGTCACAACACGGATAGGAAGTAGACACCCTTATTGTACCATCCTGCAGCTGAGGACACGTTCACAGAGACGTGAAATAACTTCCCTAAGATCCCACAGCAGGTAAGTGGCAGAACCAGGATTTGAATGCAGGAACTCTAGCATAGAGCCCTTAACTTCTAATTGGTACTGCCTCCCTGGAAGAATAGGACCTTTTTGTAGAGGGAGAGGCCCTGTTAGTGCCTTGAAGGAAGGGTAGCCGGCTATAAGCAGACCTTTAACCCAGCAGGCCACATGCTACCAGTAGACAGACAGGCCACCTGCTACTGGTGGACCCAGTCATTTATCTAACAAATGACATCAGGAGGGCTCCAATGAACAATAATGTCCCCCTTAGCAACATGCAGCTAAGATGTTTCATTTTTGGCCCTTTCAAGGTAGAGTTGGCCTGCTGCCCTCTTAAGCCCAGCCGATAGCCCCTTGGTTGAGAAAATGTTGCCTTTACTCATGAAAGGACTGGCAGTTGGGCTGGCGAGATCACTCATCTGTCTTAATAACTTGCGTTTCTGGAAAATTACCTGTACCTAAATGTTATAGAAACCCACTCTAAAAATTGTAACATAAAGTTGATAAGTCCAACTTCAGGGTGATAGAAGGGACAAGAACGGGCAAAAGGGGACTGTAAGTGACTCTCAAAGAGCGGGCTGGAGTGGGAGGCCAAGAGGCTGTTGGGTGGCTCTCTGGTGGTTGAGTCACAGGTGAGCAGGTGTGTGCCTGGGCTGGGATAACAAGTCTAGACTTCATGAAATAACAGTCCTCCAGCCATTGGCAGCAGCAGGACTAGGTGGGACCCAGAAAGGCAAACATATCTTTTCACCTGGAGATAGTTTATGATGATGTGGAAACTTCACCTGAAAGCTCTTGGCTTCCTCATAGGTACAGGGACCATATGTTCTCAACTAAGAATTGGTACAGTCATCTGAAACATAGTCAACTAATGAGTCAGAGTCTGTAGAAGGCCATTCCCAGGGAACACAGGAAAGTATACAGCAGCTAGAGAACACCTGACTGCTTGACTTGAGAATTCTACCCCCTCCATCTTTTTAACTCCATACTTTCAAGATACTTACACAGGTAAAATACATACATCTTTTAGGTCCATACTTTAAGATATTTATACAGA